>NW_026683629.1:0-30000 GCF_030247195.1 Topomyia yanbarensis | reverse complement strand
TTTCTGAGAATAAGAAGGGGCAGTTAAATTTTTATATTGATGGTTTTTATGAAGGTGTATATAAGGGACATATAGAGGACATCGCGACTTGCCAGCACATCTCGAACCGGGACGTTGGGTGGTCTTCCTCGGGCCCGGAGGGTGTCCATAAGCCGAGATCTGGCGCACGCCCAGACAATGTGCTCAATATCGTGATAGCCGTCGCCACAAGCGCAGATACCACTCTCCAGGAGCCCAATACGCCGGATATGCATCCAGCGTGTAATGGTTTGCCATGAGTCGGGACATCATCATTTGTCTTGTCTTTGTCTTGTCTTTGTCTTGTCTTTGTCTTGTCTTTGTCTTGTCTTTGTCTTGTCTTTGTCTTGTCTTTGTCTTGTCTTTGTCTTGTCTTTGTCTTGTCTTTGTCTTGTCTTTGTCTTGTCTTTGTCTTGTCTTTGTCTTGTCTTTGTCTTGTCTTTGTCTTGTCTTTGTCTTGTCTTTGTCTTGTCTTTGTCTTGTCTTTGTCTTGTCTTTGTCTTGTCTTTGTCTTGTCTTTGTCTTGTCTTTGTCTTGTCTTTGTCTTGTCTTTGTCTTGTCTTTGTCTTGTCTTTGTCTTGTCTTTGTCTTGTCTTTGTCTTGTCTTTGTCTTGTCTTTGTCTTGTCTTTGTCTTGTCTTTGTCTTGTCTTTGTCTTGTCTTTGTCTTGTCTTTGTCTTGTCTTTGTCTTGTCTTTGTCTTGTCTTTGTCTTGTCTTTGTCTTGTCTTTGTCTTGTCTTTGTCTTGTCTTTGTCTTGTCTTTGTCTTGTCTTTGTCTTGTCTTTGTCTTGTCTTTGTCTTGTCTTTGTCTTGTCTTTGTCTTGTCTTTGTCTTGTCTTTGTCTTGTCTTTGTCTTGTCTTTGTCTTGTCTTTGTCTTGTCTTTGTCTTGTCTTTGTCTTGTCTTTGTCTTGTCTTTGTCTTGTCTTTGTCTTGTCTTTGTCTTGTCTTTGTCTTGTCTTTGTCTTGTCTTTGTCTTGTCTTTGTCTTGTCTTTGTCTTGTCTTTGTCTTGTCTTTGTCTTGTCTTTGTCTTGTCTTTGTCTTGTCTTTGTCTTGTCTTTGTCTTGTCTTTGTCTTGTCTTTGTCTTGTCTTTGTCTTGTCTTTGTCTTGTCTTTGTCTTGTCTTTGTCTTGTCTTTGTCTTGTCTTTGTCTTGTCTTTGTCTTGTCTTTGTCTTGTCTTTGTCTTGTCTTTGTCTTGTCTTTGTCTTGTCTTTGTCTTGTCTTTGTCTTGTCTTTGTCTTGTCTTTGTCTTGTCTTTGTCTTGTCTTTGTCTTGTCTTTGTCTTGTCTTTGTCTTGTCTTTGTCTTGTCTTTGTCTTGTCTTTGTCTTGTCTTTGTCTTGTCTTGTCTTGTCTTGTCTTTGTCTTGTCTTTGTCTTGTCTTTGTCTTGTCTTTGTCTTGTCTTTGTCTTGTCTTTGTCTTGTCTTTGTCTTGTCTTTGTCTTGTCTTTGTCTTGTCTTTGTCTTGTCTTTGTCTTGTCTTTGTCTTGTCTTTGTCTTGTCTTTGTCTTGTCTTTGTCTTGTCTTTGTCTTGTCTTTGTCTTGTCTTTGTCTTGTCTTTGTCTTGTCTTTGTCTTGTCTTTGTCTTGTCTTTGTCTTGTCTTTGTCTTGTCTTTGTCTTGTCTTTGTCTTGTCTTTGTCTTGTCTTTGTCTTGTCTTTGTCTTGTCTTTGTCTTGTCTTTGTCTTGTCTTTGTCTTGTCTTTGTCTTGTCTTTGTCTTGTCTTTGTCTTGTCTTTGTCTTGTCTTTGTCTTGTCTTTGTCTTGTCTTTGTCTTGTCTTTGTCTTGTCTTTGTCTTGTCTTTGTCTTGTCTTTGTCTTGTCTTTGTCTTGTCTTTGTCTTGTCTTTGTCTTGTCTTTGTCTTGTCTTTGTCTTGTCTTTGTCTTGTCTTTGTCTTGTCTTTGTCTTGTCTTTGTCTTGTCTTTGTCTTGTCTTTGTCTTGTCTTTGTCTTGTCTTTGTCTTGTCTTTGTCTTGTCTTTGTCTTGTCTTTGTCTTGTCTTTGTCTTGTCTTTGTCTTGTCTTTGTCTTGTCTTTGTCTTGTCTTTGTCTTGTCTTTGTCTTGTCTTTGTCTTGTCTTTGTCTTGTCTTTGTCTTGTCTTTGTCTTGTCTTTGTCTTGTCTTTGTCTTGTCTTTGTCTTGTCTTTGTCTTGTCTTTGTCTTGTCTTTGTCTTGTCTTTGTCTTGTCTTTGTCTTGTCTTTGTCTTGTCTTTGTCTTGTCTTTGTCTTGTCTTTGTCTTGTCTTTGTCTTGTCTTTGTCTTGTCTTTGTCTTGTCTTTGTCTTGTCTTTGTCTTGTCTTTGTCTTGTCTTTGTCTTGTCTTTGTCTTGTCTTTGTCTTGTCTTTGTCTTGTCTTTGTCTTGTCTTTGTCTTGTCTTTGTCTTGTCTTTGTCTTGTCTTTGTCTTGTCTTTGTCTTGTCTTTGTCTTGTCTTTGTCTTGTCTTTGTCTTGTCTTTGTCTTGTCTTTGTCTTGTCTTTGTCTTGTCTTTGTCTTGTCTTTGTCTTGTCTTTGTCTTGTCTTTGTCTTGTCTTTGTCTTGTCTTTGTCTTGTCTTTGTCTTGTCTTTGTCTTGTCTTTGTCTTGTCTTTGTCTTGTCTTTGTCTTGTCTTTGTCTTGTCTTTGTCTTGTCTTTGTCTTGTCTTTGTCTTGTCTTTGTCTTGTCTTTGTCTTGTCTTTGTCTTGTCTTTGTCTTGTCTTTGTCTTGTCTTTGTCTTGTCTTTGTCTTGTCTTTGTCTTGTCTTTGTCTTGTCTTTGTCTTGTCTTTGTCTTGTCTTTGTCTTGTCTTTGTCTTGTCTTTGTCTTGTCTTTGTCTTGTCTTTGTCTTGTCTTTGTCTTGTCTTTGTCTTGTCTTTGTCTTGTCTTTGTCTTGTCTTTGTCTTGTCTTTGTCTTGTCTTTGTCTTGTCTTTGTCTTGTCTTTGTCTTGTCTTTGTCTTGTCTTTGTCTTGTCTTTGTCTTGTCTTTGTCTTGTCTTTGTCTTGTCTTTGTCTTGTCTTTGTCTTGTCTTTGTCTTGTCTTTGTCTTGTCTTTGTCTTGTCTTTGTCTTGTCTTTGTCTTGTCTTTGTCTTGTCTTTGTCTTGTCTTTGTCTTGTCTTTGTCTTGTCTTTGTCTTGTCTTTGTCTTGTCTTTGTCTTGTCTTTGTCTTGTCTTTGTCTTGTCTTTGTCTTGTCTTTGTCTTGTCTTTGTCTTGTCTTTGTCTTGTCTTTGTCTTGTCTTTGTCTTGTCTTTGTCTTGTCTTTGTCTTGTCTTTGTCTTGTCTTTGTCTTGTCTTTGTCTTGTCTTTGTCTTGTCTTTGTCTTGTCTTTGTCTTGTCTTTGTCTTGTCTTTGTCTTGTCTTTGTCTTGTCTTTGTCTTGTCTTTGTCTTGTCTTTGTCTTGTCTTTGTCTTGTCTTTGTCTTGTCTTTGTCTTGTCTTTGTCTTGTCTTTGTCTTGTCTTTGTCTTGTCTTTGTCTTGTCTTTGTCTTGTCTTTGTCTTGTCTTTGTCTTGTCTTTGTCTTGTCTTTGTCTTGTCTTTGTCTTGTCTTTGTCTTGTCTTTGTCTTGTCTTTGTCTTGTCTTTGTCTTGTCTTTGTCTTGTCTTTGTCTTGTCTTTGTCTTGTCTTTGTCTTGTCTTTGTCTTGTCTTTGTCTTGTCTTTGTCTTGTCTTTGTCTTGTCTTTGTCTTGTCTTTGTCTTGTCTTTGTCTTGTCTTTGTCTTGTCTTTGTCTTGTCTTTGTCTTGTCTTTGTCTTGTCTTTGTCTTGTCTTTGTCTTGTCTTTGTCTTGTCTTTGTCTTGTCTTTGTCTTGTCTTTGTCTTGTCTTTGTCTTGTCTTTGTCTTGTCTTTGTCTTGTCTTTGTCTTGTCTTTGTCTTGTCTTTGTCTTGTCTTTGTCTTGTCTTTGTCTTGTCTTTGTCTTGTCTTTGTCTTGTCTTTGTCTTGTCTTTGTCTTGTCTTTGTCTTGTCTTTGTCTTGTCTTTGTCTTGTCTTTGTCTTGTCTTTGTCTTGTCTTTGTCTTGTCTTTGTCTTGTCTTTGTCTTGTCTTTGTCTTGTCTTTGTCTTGTCTTTGTCTTGTCTTTGTCTTGTCTTTGTCTTGTCTTTGTCTTGTCTTTGTCTTGTCTTTGTCTTGTCTTTGTCTTGTCTTTGTCTTGTCTTTGTCTTGTCTTTGTCTTGTCTTTGTCTTGTCTTTGTCTTGTCTTTGTCTTGTCTTTGTCTTGTCTTTGTCTTGTCTTTGTCTTGTCTTTGTCTTGTCTTTGTCTTGTCTTTGTCTTGTCTTTGTCTTGTCTTTGTCTTGTCTTTGTCTTGTCTTTGTCTTGTCTTTGTCTTGTCTTTGTCTTGTCTTTGTCTTGTCTTTGTCTTGTCTTTGTCTTGTCTTTGTCTTGTCTTTGTCTTGTCTTTGTCTTGTCTTTGTCTTGTCTTTGTCTTGTCTTTGTCTTGTCTTTGTCTTGTCTTTGTCTTGTCTTTGTCTTGTCTTTGTCTTGTCTTTGTCTTGTCTTTGTCTTGTCTTTGTCTTGTCTTTGTCTTGTCTTTGTCTTGTCTTTGTCTTGTCTTTGTCTTGTCTTTGTCTTGTCTTTGTCTTGTCTTTGTCTTGTCTTTGTCTTGTCTTTGTCTTGTCTTTGTCTTGTCTTTGTCTTGTCTTTGTCTTGTCTTTGTCTTGTCTTTGTCTTGTCTTTGTCTTGTCTTTGTCTTGTCTTTGTCTTGTCTTTGTCTTGTCTTTGTCTTGTCTTTGTCTTGTCTTTGTCTTGTCTTTGTCTTGTCTTTGTCTTGTCTTTGTCTTGTCTTTGTCTTGTCTTTGTCTTGTCTTTGTCTTGTCTTTGTCTTGTCTTTGTCTTGTCTTTGTCTTGTCTTTGTCTTGTCTTTGTCTTGTCTTTGTCTTGTCTTTGTCTTGTCTTTGTCTTGTCTTTGTCTTGTCTTTGTCTTGTCTTTGTCTTGTCTTTGTCTTGTCTTTGTCTTGTCTTTGTCTTGTCTTTGTCTTGTCTTTGTCTTGTCTTTGTCTTGTCTTTGTCTTGTCTTTGTCTTGTCTTTGTCTTGTCTTTGTCTTGTCTTTGTCTTGTCTTTGTCTTGTCTTTGTCTTGTCTTTGTCTTGTCTTTGTCTTGTCTTTGTCTTGTCTTTGTCTTGTCTTTGTCTTGTCTTTGTCTTGTCTTTGTCTTGTCTTTGTCTTGTCTTTGTCTTGTCTTTGTCTTGTCTTTGTCTTGTCTTTGTCTTGTCTTTGTCTTGTCTTTGTCTTGTCTTTGTCTTGTCTTTGTCTTGTCTTTGTCTTGTCTTTGTCTTGTCTTTGTCTTGTCTTTGTCTTGTCTTTGTCTTGTCTTTGTCTTGTCTTTGTCTTGTCTTTGTCTTGTCTTTGTCTTGTCTTTGTCTTGTCTTTGTCTTGTCTTTGTCTTGTCTTTGTCTTGTCTTTGTCTTGTCTTTGTCTTGTCTTTGTCTTGTCTTTGTCTTGTCTTTGTCTTGTCTTTGTCTTGTCTTTGTCTTGTCTTTGTCTTGTCTTTGTCTTGTCTTTGTCTTGTCTTTGTCTTGTCTTTGTCTTGTCTTTGTCTTGTCTTTGTCTTGTCTTTGTCTTGTCTTTGTCTTGTCTTTGTCTTGTCTTTGTCTTGTCTTTGTCTTGTCTTTGTCTTGTCTTTGTCTTGTCTTTGTCTTGTCTTTGTCTTGTCTTTGTCTTGTCTTTGTCTTGTCTTTGTCTTGTCTTTGTCTTGTCTTTGTCTTGTCTTTGTCTTGTCTTTGTCTTGTCTTTGTCTTGTCTTTGTCTTGTCTTTGTCTTGTCTTTGTCTTGTCTTTGTCTTGTCTTTGTCTTGTCTTTGTCTTGTCTTTGTCTTGTCTTTGTCTTGTCTTTGTCTTGTCTTTGTCTTGTCTTTGTCTTGTCTTTGTCTTGTCTTTGTCTTGTCTTTGTCTTGTCTTTGTCTTGTCTTTGTCTTGTCTTTGTCTTGTCTTTGTCTTGTCTTTGTCTTGTCTTTGTCTTGTCTTTGTCTTGTCTTTGTCTTGTCTTTGTCTTGTCTTTGTCTTGTCTTTGTCTTGTCTTTGTCTTGTCTTTGTCTTGTCTTTGTCTTGTCTTTGTCTTGTCTTTGTCTTGTCTTTGTCTTGTCTTTGTCTTGTCTTTGTCTTGTCTTTGTCTTGTCTTTGTCTTGTCTTTGTCTTGTCTTTGTCTTGTCTTTGTCTTGTCTTTGTCTTGTCTTTGTCTTGTCTTTGTCTTGTCTTTGTCTTGTCTTTGTCTTGTCTTTGTCTTGTCTTTGTCTTGTCTTTGTCTTGTCTTTGTCTTGTCTTTGTCTTGTCTTTGTCTTGTCTTTGTCTTGTCTTTGTCTTGTCTTTGTCTTGTCTTTGTCTTGTCTTTGTCTTGTCTTTGTCTTGTCTTTGTCTTGTCTTTGTCTTGTCTTTGTCTTGTCTTTGTCTTGTCTTTGTCTTGTCTTTGTCTTGTCTTTGTCTTGTCTTTGTCTTGTCTTTGTCTTGTCTTTGTCTTGTCTTTGTCTTGTCTTTGTCTTGTCTTTGTCTTGTCTTTGTCTTGTCTTTGTCTTGTCTTTGTCTTGTCTTTGTCTTGTCTTTGTCTTGTCTTTGTCTTGTCTTTGTCTTGTCTTTGTCTTGTCTTTGTCTTGTCTTTGTCTTGTCTTTGTCTTGTCTTTGTCTTGTCTTTGTCTTGTCTTTGTCTTGTCTTTGTCTTGTCTTTGTCTTGTCTTTGTCTTGTCTTTGTCTTGTCTTTGTCTTGTCTTTGTCTTGTCTTTGTCTTGTCTTTGTCTTGTCTTTGTCTTGTCTTTGTCTTGTCTTTGTCTTGTCTTTGTCTTGTCTTTGTCTTGTCTTTGTCTTGTCTTTGTCTTGTCTTTGTCTTGTCTTTGTCTTGTCTTTGTCTTGTCTTTGTCTTGTCTTTGTCTTGTCTTTGTCTTGTCTTTGTCTTGTCTTTGTCTTGTCTTTGTCTTGTCTTTGTCTTGTCTTTGTCTTGTCTTTGTCTTGTCTTTGTCTTGTCTTTGTCTTGTCTTTGTCTTGTCTTTGTCTTGTCTTTGTCTTGTCTTTGTCTTGTCTTTGTCTTGTCTTTGTCTTGTCTTTGTCTTGTCTTTGTCTTGTCTTTGTCTTGTCTTTGTCTTGTCTTTGTCTTGTCTTTGTCTTGTCTTTGTCTTGTCTTTGTCTTGTCTTTGTCTTGTCTTTGTCTTGTCTTTGTCTTGTCTTTGTCTTGTCTTTGTCTTGTCTTTGTCTTGTCTTTGTCTTGTCTTTGTCTTGTCTTTGTCTTGTCTTTGTCTTGTCTTTGTCTTGTCTTTGTCTTGTCTTTGTCTTGTCTTTGTCTTGTCTTTGTCTTGTCTTTGTCTTGTCTTTGTCTTGTCTTTGTCTTGTCTTTGTCTTGTCTTTGTCTTGTCTTTGTCTTGTCTTTGTCTTGTCTTTGTCTTGTCTTTGTCTTGTCTTTGTCTTGTCTTTGTCTTGTCTTTGTCTTGTCTTTGTCTTGTCTTTGTCTTGTCTTTGTCTTGTCTTTGTCTTGTCTTTGTCTTGTCTTTGTCTTGTCTTTGTCTTGTCTTTGTCTTGTCTTTGTCTTGTCTTTGTCTTGTCTTTGTCTTGTCTTTGTCTTGTCTTTGTCTTGTCTTTGTCTTGTCTTTGTCTTGTCTTTGTCTTGTCTTTGTCTTGTCTTTGTCTTGTCTTTGTCTTGTCTTTGTCTTGTCTTTGTCTTGTCTTTGTCTTGTCTTTGTCTTGTCTTTGTCTTGTCTTTGTCTTGTCTTTGTCTTGTCTTTGTCTTGTCTTTGTCTTGTCTTTGTCTTGTCTTTGTCTTGTCTTTGTCTTGTCTTTGTCTTGTCTTTGTCTTGTCTTTGTCTTGTCTTTGTCTTGTCTTTGTCTTGTCTTTGTCTTGTCTTTGTCTTGTCTTTGTCTTGTCTTTGTCTTGTCTTTGTCTTGTCTTTGTCTTGTCTTTGTCTTGTCTTTGTCTTGTCTTTGTCTTGTCTTTGTCTTGTCTTTGTCTTGTCTTTGTCTTGTCTTTGTCTTGTCTTTGTCTTGTCTTTGTCTTGTCTTTGTCTTGTCTTTGTCTTGTCTTTGTCTTGTCTTTGTCTTGTCTTTGTCTTGTCTTTGTCTTGTCTTTGTCTTGTCTTTGTCTTGTCTTTGTCTTGTCTTTGTCTTGTCTTTGTCTTGTCTTTGTCTTGTCTTTGTCTTGTCTTTGTCTTGTCTTTGTCTTGTCTTTGTCTTGTCTTTGTCTTGTCTTTGTCTTGTCTTTGTCTTGTCTTTGTCTTGTCTTTGTCTTGTCTTTGTCTTGTCTTTGTCTTGTCTTTGTCTTGTCTTTGTCTTGTCTTTGTCTTGTCTTTGTCTTGTCTTTGTCTTGTCTTTGTCTTGTCTTTGTCTTGTCTTTGTCTTGTCTTTGTCTTGTCTTTGTCTTGTCTTTGTCTTGTCTTTGTCTTGTCTTTGTCTTGTCTTTGTCTTGTCTTTGTCTTGTCTTTGTCTTGTCTTTGTCTTGTCTTTGTCTTGTCTTTGTCTTGTCTTTGTCTTGTCTTTGTCTTGTCTTTGTCTTGTCTTTGTCTTGTCTTTGTCTTGTCTTTGTCTTGTCTTTGTCTTGTCTTTGTCTTGTCTTTGTCTTGTCTTTGTCTTGTCTTTGTCTTGTCTTTGTCTTGTCTTTGTCTTGTCTTTGTCTTGTCTTTGTCTTGTCTTTGTCTTGTCTTTGTCTTGTCTTTGTCTTGTCTTTGTCTTGTCTTTGTCTTGTCTTTGTCTTGTCTTTGTCTTGTCTTTGTCTTGTCTTTGTCTTGTCTTTGTCTTGTCTTTGTCTTGTCTTTGTCTTGTCTTTGTCTTGTCTTTGTCTTGTCTTTGTCTTGTCTTTGTCTTGTCTTTGTCTTGTCTTTGTCTTGTCTTTGTCTTGTCTTTGTCTTGTCTTTGTCTTGTCTTTGTCTTGTCTTTGTCTTGTCTTTGTCTTGTCTTTGTCTTGTCTTTGTCTTGTCTTTGTCTTGTCTTTGTCTTGTCTTTGTCTTGTCTTTGTCTTGTCTTTGTCTTGTCTTTGTCTTGTCTTTGTCTTGTCTTTGTCTTGTCTTTGTCTTGTCTTTGTCTTGTCTTTGTCTTGTCTTTGTCTTGTCTTTGTCTTGTCTTTGTCTTGTCTTTGTCTTGTCTTTGTCTTGTCTTTGTCTTGTCTTTGTCTTGTCTTTGTCTTGTCTTTGTCTTGTCTTTGTCTTGTCTTTGTCTTGTCTTTGTCTTGTCTTTGTCTTGTCTTTGTCTTGTCTTTGTCTTGTCTTTGTCTTGTCTTTGTCTTGTCTTTGTCTTGTCTTTGTCTTGTCTTTGTCTTGTCTTTGTCTTGTCTTTGTCTTGTCTTTGTCTTGTCTTTGTCTTGTCTTTGTCTTGTCTTTGTCTTGTCTTTGTCTTGTCTTTGTCTTGTCTTTGTCTTGTCTTTGTCTTGTCTTTGTCTTGTCTTTGTCTTGTCTTTGTCTTGTCTTTGTCTTGTCTTTGTCTTGTCTTTGTCTTGTCTTTGTCTTGTCTTTGTCTTGTCTTTGTCTTGTCTTTGTCTTGTCTTTGTCTTGTCTTTGTCTTGTCTTTGTCTTGTCTTTGTCTTGTCTTTGTCTTGTCTTTGTCTTGTCTTTGTCTTGTCTTTGTCTTGTCTTTGTCTTGTCTTTGTCTTGTCTTTGTCTTGTCTTTGTCTTGTCTTTGTCTTGTCTTTGTCTTGTCTTTGTCTTGTCTTTGTCTTGTCTTTGTCTTGTCTTTGTCTTGTCTTTGTCTTGTCTTTGTCTTGTCTTTGTCTTGTCTTTGTCTTGTCTTTGTCTTGTCTTTGTCTTGTCTTTGTCTTGTCTTTGTCTTGTCTTTGTCTTGTCTTTGTCTTGTCTTTGTCTTGTCTTTGTCTTGTCTTTGTCTTGTCTTTGTCTTGTCTTTGTCTTGTCTTTGTCTTGTCTTTGTCTTGTCTTTGTCTTGTCTTTGTCTTGTCTTTGTCTTGTCTTTGTCTTGTCTTTGTCTTGTCTTTGTCTTGTCTTTGTCTTGTCTTTGTCTTGTCTTTGTCTTGTCTTTGTCTTGTCTTTGTCTTGTCTTTGTCTTGTCTTTGTCTTGTCTTTGTCTTGTCTTTGTCTTGTCTTTGTCTTGTCTTTGTCTTGTCTTTGTCTTGTCTTTGTCTTGTCTTTGTCTTGTCTTTGTCTTGTCTTTGTCTTGTCTTTGTCTTGTCTTTGTCTTGTCTTTGTCTTGTCTTTGTCTTGTCTTTGTCTTGTCTTTGTCTTGTCTTTGTCTTGTCTTTGTCTTGTCTTTGTCTTGTCTTTGTCTTGTCTTTGTCTTGTCTTTGTCTTGTCTTTGTCTTGTCTTTGTCTTGTCTTTGTCTTGTCTTTGTCTTGTCTTTGTCTTGTCTTTGTCTTGTCTTTGTCTTGTCTTTGTCTTGTCTTTGTCTTGTCTTTGTCTTGTCTTTGTCTTGTCTTTGTCTTGTCTTTGTCTTGTCTTTGTCTTGTCTTTGTCTTGTCTTTGTCTTGTCTTTGTCTTGTCTTTGTCTTGTCTTTGTCTTGTCTTTGTCTTGTCTTTGTCTTGTCTTTGTCTTGTCTTTGTCTTGTCTTTGTCTTGTCTTTGTCTTGTCTTTGTCTTGTCTTTGTCTTGTCTTTGTCTTGTCTTTGTCTTGTCTTTGTCTTGTCTTTGTCTTGTCTTTGTCTTGTCTTTGTCTTGTCTTTGTCTTGTCTTTGTCTTGTCTTTGTCTTGTCTTTGTCTTGTCTTTGTCTTGTCTTTGTCTTGTCTTTGTCTTGTCTTTGTCTTGTCTTTGTCTTGTCTTTGTCTTGTCTTTGTCTTGTCTTTGTCTTGTCTTTGTCTTGTCTTTGTCTTGTCTTTGTCTTGTCTTTGTCTTGTCTTTGTCTTGTCTTTGTCTTGTCTTTGTCTTGTCTTTGTCTTGTCTTTGTCTTGTCTTTGTCTTGTCTTTGTCTTGTCTTTGTCTTGTCTTTGTCTTGTCTTTGTCTTGTCTTTGTCTTGTCTTTGTCTTGTCTTTGTCTTGTCTTTGTCTTGTCTTTGTCTTGTCTTTGTCTTGTCTTTGTCTTGTCTTTGTCTTGTCTTTGTCTTGTCTTTGTCTTGTCTTTGTCTTGTCTTTGTCTTGTCTTTGTCTTGTCTTTGTCTTGTCTTTGTCTTGTCTTTGTCTTGTCTTTGTCTTGTCTTTGTCTTGTCTTTGTCTTGTCTTTGTCTTGTCTTTGTCTTGTCTTTGTCTTGTCTTTGTCTTGTCTTTGTCTTGTCTTTGTCTTGTCTTTGTCTTGTCTTTGTCTTGTCTTTGTCTTGTCTTTGTCTTGTCTTTGTCTTGTCTTTGTCTTGTCTTTGTCTTGTCTTTGTCTTGTCTTTGTCTTGTCTTTGTCTTGTCTTTGTCTTGTCTTTGTCTTGTCTTTGTCTTGTCTTTGTCTTGTCTTTGTCTTGTCTTTGTCTTGTCTTTGTCTTGTCTTTGTCTTGTCTTTGTCTTGTCTTTGTCTTGTCTTTGTCTTGTCTTTGTCTTGTCTTTGTCTTGTCTTTGTCTTGTCTTTGTCTTGTCTTTGTCTTGTCTTTGTCTTGTCTTTGTCTTGTCTTTGTCTTGTCTTTGTCTTGTCTTTGTCTTGTCTTTGTCTTGTCTTTGTCTTGTCTTTGTCTTGTCTTTGTCTTGTCTTTGTCTTGTCTTTGTCTTGTCTTTGTCTTGTCTTTGTCTTGTCTTTGTCTTGTCTTTGTCTTGTCTTTGTCTTGTCTTTGTCTTGTCTTTGTCTTGTCTTTGTCTTGTCTTTGTCTTGTCTTTGTCTTGTCTTTGTCTTGTCTTTGTCTTGTCTTTGTCTTGTCTTTGTCTTGTCTTTGTCTTGTCTTTGTCTTGTCTTTGTCTTGTCTTTGTCTTGTCTTTGTCTTGTCTTTGTCTTGTCTTTGTCTTGTCTTTGTCTTGTCTTTGTCTTGTCTTTGTCTTGTCTTTGTCTTGTCTTTGTCTTGTCTTTGTCTTGTCTTTGTCTTGTCTTTGTCTTGTCTTTGTCTTGTCTTTGTCTTGTCTTTGTCTTGTCTTTGTCTTGTCTTTGTCTTGTCTTTGTCTTGTCTTTGTCTTGTCTTTGTCTTGTCTTTGTCTTGTCTTTGTCTTGTCTTTGTCTTGTCTTTGTCTTGTCTTTGTCTTGTCTTTGTCTTGTCTTTGTCTTGTCTTTGTCTTGTCTTTGTCTTGTCTTTGTCTTGTCTTTGTCTTGTCTTTGTCTTGTCTTTGTCTTGTCTTTGTCTTGTCTTTGTCTTGTCTTTGTCTTGTCTTTGTCTTGTCTTTGTCTTGTCTTTGTCTTGTCTTTGTCTTGTCTTTGTCTTGTCTTTGTCTTGTCTTTGTCTTGTCTTTGTCTTGTCTTTGTCTTGTCTTTGTCTTGTCTTTGTCTTGTCTTTGTCTTGTCTTTGTCTTGTCTTTGTCTTGTCTTTGTCTTGTCTTTGTCTTGTCTTTGTCTTGTCTTTGTCTTGTCTTTGTCTTGTCTTTGTCTTGTCTTTGTCTTGTCTTTGTCTTGTCTTTGTCTTGTCTTTGTCTTGTCTTTGTCTTGTCTTTGTCTTGTCTTTGTCTTGTCTTTGTCTTGTCTTTGTCTTGTCTTTGTCTTGTCTTTGTCTTGTCTTTGTCTTGTCTTTGTCTTGTCTTTGTCTTGTCTTTGTCTTGTCTTTGTCTTGTCTTTGTCTTGTCTTTGTCTTGTCTTTGTCTTGTCTTTGTCTTGTCTTTGTCTTGTCTTTGTCTTGTCTTTGTCTTGTCTTTGTCTTGTCTTTGTCTTGTCTTTGTCTTGTCTTTGTCTTGTCTTTGTCTTGTCTTTGTCTTGTCTTTGTCTTGTCTTTGTCTTGTCTTTGTCTTGTCTTTGTCTTGTCTTTGTCTTGTCTTTGTCTTGTCTTTGTCTTGTCTTTGTCTTGTCTTTGTCTTGTCTTTGTCTTGTCTTTGTCTTGTCTTTGTCTTGTCTTTGTCTTGTCTTTGTCTTGTCTTTGTCTTGTCTTTGTCTTGTCTTTGTCTTGTCTTTGTCTTGTCTTTGTCTTGTCTTTGTCTTGTCTTTGTCTTGTCTTTGTCTTGTCTTTGTCTTGTCTTTGTCTTGTCTTTGTCTTGTCTTTGTCTTGTCTTTGTCTTGTCTTTGTCTTGTCTTTGTCTTGTCTTTGTCTTGTCTTTGTCTTGTCTTTGTCTTGTCTTTGTCTTGTCTTTGTCTTGTCTTTGTCTTGTCTTTGTCTTGTCTTTGTCTTGTCTTTGTCTTGTCTTTGTCTTGTCTTTGTCTTGTCTTTGTCTTGTCTTTGTCTTGTCTTTGTCTTGTCTTTGTCTTGTCTTTGTCTTGTCTTTGTCTTGTCTTTGTCTTGTCTTTGTCTTGTCTTTGTCTTGTCTTTGTCTTGTCTTTGTCTTGTCTTTGTCTTGTCTTTGTCTTGTCTTTGTCTTGTCTTTGTCTTGTCTTTGTCTTGTCTTTGTCTTGTCTTTGTCTTGTCTTTGTCTTGTCTTTGTCTTGTCTTTGTCTTGTCTTTGTCTTGTCTTTGTCTTGTCTTTGTCTTGTCTTTGTCTTGTCTTTGTCTTGTCTTTGTCTTGTCTTTGTCTTGTCTTTGTCTTGTCTTTGTCTTGTCTTTGTCTTGTCTTTGTCTTGTCTTTGTCTTGTCTTTGTCTTGTCTTTGTCTTGTCTTTGTCTTGTCTTTGTCTTGTCTTTGTCTTGTCTTTGTCTTGTCTTTGTCTTGTCTTTGTCTTGTCTTTGTCTTGTCTTTGTCTTGTCTTTGTCTTGTCTTTGTCTTGTCTTTGTCTTGTCTTTGTCTTGTCTTTGTCTTGTCTTTGTCTTGTCTTTGTCTTGTCTTTGTCTTGTCTTTGTCTTGTCTTTGTCTTGTCTTTGTCTTGTCTTTGTCTTGTCTTTGTCTTGTCTTTGTCTTGTCTTTGTCTTGTCTTTGTCTTGTCTTTGTCTTGTCTTTGTCTTGTCTTTGTCTTGTCTTTGTCTTGTCTTTGTCTTGTCTTTGTCTTGTCTTTGTCTTGTCTTTGTCTTGTCTTTGTCTTGTCTTTGTCTTGTCTTTGTCTTGTCTTTGTCTTGTCTTTGTCTTGTCTTTGTCTTGTCTTTGTCTTGTCTTTGTCTTGTCTTTGTCTTGTCTTTGTCTTGTCTTTGTCTTGTCTTTGTCTTGTCTTTGTCTTGTCTTTGTCTTGTCTTTGTCTTGTCTTTGTCTTGTCTTTGTCTTGTCTTTGTCTTGTCTTTGTCTTGTCTTTGTCTTGTCTTTGTCTTGTCTTTGTCTTGTCTTTGTCTTGTCTTTGTCTTGTCTTTGTCTTGTCTTTGTCTTGTCTTTGTCTTGTCTTTGTCTTGTCTTTGTCTTGTCTTTGTCTTGTCTTTGTCTTGTCTTTGTCTTGTCTTTGTCTTGTCTTTGTCTTGTCTTTGTCTTGTCTTTGTCTTGTCTTTGTCTTGTCTTTGTCTTGTCTTTGTCTTGTCTTTGTCTTGTCTTTGTCTTGTCTTTGTCTTGTCTTTGTCTTGTCTTTGTCTTGTCTTTGTCTTGTCTTTGTCTTGTCTTTGTCTTGTCTTTGTCTTGTCTTTGTCTTGTCTTTGTCTTGTCTTTGTCTTGTCTTTGTCTTGTCTTTGTCTTGTCTTTGTCTTGTCTTTGTCTTGTCTTTGTCTTGTCTTTGTCTTGTCTTTGTCTTGTCTTTGTCTTGTCTTTGTCTTGTCTTTGTCTTGTCTTTGTCTTGTCTTTGTCTTGTCTTTGTCTTGTCTTTGTCTTGTCTTTGTCTTGTCTTTGTCTTGTCTTTGTCTTGTCTTTGTCTTGTCTTTGTCTTGTCTTTGTCTTGTCTTTGTCTTGTCTTTGTCTTGTCTTTGTCTTGTCTTTGTCTTGTCTTTGTCTTGTCTTTGTCTTGTCTTTGTCTTGTCTTTGTCTTGTCTTTGTCTTGTCTTTGTCTTGTCTTTGTCTTGTCTTTGTCTTGTCTTTGTCTTGTCTTTGTCTTGTTCTTTGTCTTGTCTTTGTCTTGTCTTTGTCTTGTCTTTGTCTTGTCTTTGTCTTGTCTTTGTCTTGTCTTTGTCTTGTCTTTGTCTTGTCTTTGTCTTGTCTTTGTCTTGTCTTTGTCTTGTCTTTGTCTTGTCTTTGTCTTGTCTTTGTCTTGTCTTTGTCTTGTCTTTGTCTTGTCTTTGTCTTGTCTTTGTCTTGTCTTTGTCTTGTCTTTGTCTTGTCTTTGTCTTGTCTTTGTCTTGTCTTTGTCTTGTCTTTGTCTTGTCTTTGTCTTGTCTTTGTCTTGTCTTTGTCTTGTCTTTGTCTTGTCTTTGTCTTGTCTTTGTCTTGTCTTTGTCTTGTCTTTGTCTTGTCTTTGTCTTGTCTTTGTCTTGTCTTTGTCTTGTCTTTGTCTTGTCTTTGTCTTGTCTTTGTCTTGTCTTTGTCTTGTCTTTGTCTTGTCTTTGTCTTGTCTTTGTCTTGTCTTTGTCTTGTCTTTGTCTTGTCTTTGTCTTGTCTTTGTCTTGTCTTTGTCTTGTCTTTGTCTTGTCTTTGTCTTGTCTTTGTCTTGTCTTTGTCTTGTCTTTGTCTTGTCTTTGTCTTGTCTTTGTCTTGTCTTTGTCTTGTCTTTGTCTTGTCTTTGTCTTGTCTTTGTCTTGTCTTTGTCTTGTCTTTGTCTTGTCTTTGTCTTGTCTTTGTCTTGTCTTTGTCTTGTCTTTGTCTTGTCTTTGTCTTGTCTTTGTCTTGTCTTTGTCTTGTCTTTGTCTTGTCTTTGTCTTGTCTTTGTCTTGTCTTTGTCTTGTCTTTGTCTTGTCTTTGTCTTGTCTTTGTCTTGTCTTTGTCTTGTCTTTGTCTTGTCTTTGTCTTGTCTTTGTCTTGTCTTTGTCTTGTCTTTGTCTTGTCTTTGTCTTGTCTTTGTCTTGTCTTTGTCTTGTCTTTGTCTTGTCTTTGTCTTGTCTTTGTCTTGTCTTTGTCTTGTCTTTGTCTTGTCTTTGTCTTGTCTTTGTCTTGTCTTTGTCTTGTCTTTGTCTTGTCTTTGTCTTGTCTTTGTCTTGTCTTTGTCTTGTCTTTGTCTTGTCTTTGTCTTGTCTTTGTCTTGTCTTTGTCTTGTCTTTGTCTTGTCTTTGTCTTGTCTTTGTCTTGTCTTTGTCTTGTCTTTGTCTTGTCTTTGTCTTGTCTTTGTCTTGTCTTTGTCTTGTCTTTGTCTTGTCTTTGTCTTGTCTTTGTCTTGTCTTTGTCTTGTCTTTGTCTTGTCTTTGTCTTGTCTTTGTCTTGTCTTTGTCTTGTCTTTGTCTTGTCTTTGTCTTGTCTTTGTCTTGTCTTTGTCTTGTCTTTGTCTTGTCTTTGTCTTGTCTTTGTCTTGTCTTTGTCTTGTCTTTGTCTTGTCTTTGTCTTGTCTTTGTCTTGTCTTTGTCTTGTCTTTGTCTTGTCTTTGTCTTGTCTTTGTCTTGTCTTTGTCTTGTCTTTGTCTTGTCTTTGTCTTGTCTTTGTCTTGTCTTTGTCTTGTCTTTGTCTTGTCTTTGTCTTGTCTTTGTCTTGTCTTTGTCTTGTCTTTGTCTTGTCTTTGTCTTGTCTTTGTCTTGTCTTTGTCTTGTCTTTGTCTTGTCTTTGTCTTGTCTTTGTCTTGTCTTTGTCTTGTCTTTGTCTTGTCTTTGTCTTGTCTTTGTCTTGTCTTTGTCTTGTCTTTGTCTTGTCTTTGTCTTGTCTTTGTCTTGTCTTTGTCTTGTCTTTGTCTTGTCTTTGTCTTGTCTTTGTCTTGTCTTTGTCTTGTCTTTGTCTTGTCTTTGTCTTGTCTTTGTCTTGTCTTTGTCTTGTCTTTGTCTTGTCTTTGTCTTGTCTTTGTCTTGTCTTTGTCTTGTCTTTGTCTTGTCTTTGTCTTGTCTTTGTCTTGTCTTTGTCTTGTCTTTGTCTTGTCTTTGTCTTGTCTTTGTCTTGTCTTTGTCTTGTCTTTGTCTTGTCTTTGTCTTGTCTTTGTCTTGTCTTTGTCTTGTCTTTGTCTTGTCTTTGTCTTGTCTTTGTCTTGTCTTTGTCTTGTCTTTGTCTTGTCTTTGTCTTGTCTTTGTCTTGTCTTTGTCTTGTCTTTGTCTTGTCTTTGTCTTGTCTTTGTCTTGTCTTTGTCTTGTCTTTGTCTTGTCTTTGTCTTGTCTTTGTCTTGTCTTTGTCTTGTCTTTGTCTTGTCTTTGTCTTGTCTTTGTCTTGTCTTTGTCTTGTCTTTGTCTTGTCTTTGTCTTGTCTTTGTCTTGTCTTTGTCTTGTCTTTGTCTTGTCTTTGTCTTGTCTTTGTCTTGTCTTTGTCTTGTCTTTGTCTTGTCTTTGTCTTGTCTTTGTCTTGTCTTTGTCTTGTCTTTGTCTTGTCTTTGTCTTGTCTTTGTCTTGTCTTTGTCTTGTCTTTGTCTTGTCTTTGTCTTGTCTTTGTCTTGTCTTTGTCTTGTCTTTGTCTTGTCTTTGTCTTGTCTTTGTCTTGTCTTTGTCTTGTCTTTGTCTTGTCTTTGTCTTGTCTTTGTCTTGTCTTTGTCTTGTCTTTGTCTTGTCTTTGTCTTGTCTTTGTCTTGTCTTTGTCTTGTCTTTGTCTTGTCTTTGTCTTGTCTTTGTCTTGTCTTTGTCTTGTCTTTGTCTTGTCTTTGTCTTGTCTTTGTCTTGTCTTTGTCTTGTCTTTGTCTTGTCTTTGTCTTGTCTTTGTCTTGTCTTTGTCTTGTCTTTGTCTTGTCTTTGTCTTGTCTTTGTCTTGTCTTTGTCTTGTCTTTGTCTTGTCTTTGTCTTGTCTTTGTCTTGTCTTTGTCTTGTCTTTGTCTTGTCTTTGTCTTGTCTTTGTCTTGTCTTTGTCTTGTCTTTGTCTTGTCTTTGTCTTGTCTTTGTCTTGTCTTTGTCTTGTCTTTGTCTTGTCTTTGTCTTGTCTTTGTCTTGTCTTTGTCTTGTCTTTGTCTTGTCTTTGTCTTGTCTTTGTCTTGTCTTTGTCTTGTCTTTGTCTTGTCTTTGTCTTGTCTTTGTCTTGTCTTTGTCTTGTCTTTGTCTTGTCTTTGTCTTGTCTTTGTCTTGTCTTTGTCTTGTCTTTGTCTTGTCTTTGTCTTGTCTTTGTCTTGTCTTTGTCTTGTCTTTGTCTTGTCTTTGTCTTGTCTTTGTCTTGTCTTTGTCTTGTCTTTGTCTTGTCTTTGTCTTGTCTTTGTCTTGTCTTTGTCTTGTCTTTGTCTTGTCTTTGTCTTGTCTTTGTCTTGTCTTTGTCTTGTCTTTGTCTTGTCTTTGTCTTGTCTTTGTCTTGTCTTTGTCTTGTCTTTGTCTTGTCTTTGTCTTGTCTTTGTCTTGTCTTTGTCTTGTCTTTGTCTTGTCTTTGTCTTGTCTTTGTCTTGTCTTTGTCTTGTCTTTGTCTTGTCTTTGTCTTGTCTTTGTCTTGTCTTTGTCTTGTCTTTGTCTTGTCTTTGTCTTGTCTTTGTCTTGTCTTTGTCTTGTCTTTGTCTTGTCTTTGTCTTGTCTTTGTCTTGTCTTTGTCTTGTCTTTGTCTTGTCTTTGTCTTGTCTTTGTCTTGTCTTTGTCTTGTCTTTGTCTTGTCTTTGTCTTGTCTTTGTCTTGTCTTTGTCTTGTCTTTGTCTTGTCTTTGTCTTGTCTTTGTCTTGTCTTTGTCTTGTCTTTGTCTTGTCTTTGTCTTGTCTTTGTCTTGTCTTTGTCTTGTCTTTGTCTTGTCTTTGTCTTGTCTTTGTCTTGTCTTTGTCTTGTCTTTGTCTTGTCTTTGTCTTGTCTTTGTCTTGTCTTTGTCTTGTCTTTGTCTTGTCTTTGTCTTGTCTTTGTCTTGTCTTTGTCTTGTCTTTGTCTTGTCTTTGTCTTGTCTTTGTCTTGTCTTTGTCTTGTCTTTGTCTTGTCTTTGTCTTGTCTTTGTCTTGTCTTTGTCTTGTCTTTGTCTTGTCTTTGTCTTGTCTTTGTCTTGTCTTTGTCTTGTCTTTGTCTTGTCTTTGTCTTGTCTTTGTCTTGTCTTTGTCTTGTCTTTGTCTTGTCTTTGTCTTGTCTTTGTCTTGTCTTTGTCTTGTCTTTGTCTTGTCTTTGTCTTGTCTTTGTCTTGTCTTTGTCTTGTCTTTGTCTTGTCTTTGTCTTGTCTTTGTCTTGTCTTTGTCTTGTCTTTGTCTTGTCTTTGTCTTGTCTTTGTCTTGTCTTTGTCTTGTCTTTGTCTTGTCTTTGTCTTGTCTTTGTCTTGTCTTTGTCTTGTCTTTGTCTTGTCTTTGTCTTGTCTTTGTCTTGTCTTTGTCTTGTCTTTGTCTTGTCTTTGTCTTGTCTTTGTCTTGTCTTTGTCTTGTCTTTGTCTTGTCTTTGTCTTGTCTTTGTCTTGTCTTTGTCTTGTCTTTGTCTTGTCTTTGTCTTGTCTTTGTCTTGTCTTTGTCTTGTCTTTGTCTTGTCTTTGTCTTGTCTTTGTCTTGTCTTTGTCTTGTCTTTGTCTTGTCTTTGTCTTGTCTTTGTCTTGTCTTTGTCTTGTCTTTGTCTTGTCTTTGTCTTGTCTTTGTCTTGTCTTTGTCTTGTCTTTGTCTTGTCTTTGTCTTGTCTTTGTCTTGTCTTTGTCTTGTCTTTGTCTTGTCTTTGTCTTGTCTTTGTCTTGTCTTTGTCTTGTCTTTGTCTTGTCTTTGTCTTGTCTTTGTCTTGTCTTTGTCTTGTCTTTGTCTTGTCTTTGTCTTGTCTTTGTCTTGTCTTTGTCTTGTCTTTGTCTTGTCTTTGTCTTGTCTTTGTCTTGTCTTTGTCTTGTCTTTGTCTTGTCTTTGTCTTGTCTTTGTCTTGTCTTTGTCTTGTCTTTGTCTTGTCTTTGTCTTGTCTTTGTCTTGTCTTTGTCTTGTCTTTGTCTTGTCTTTGTCTTGTCTTTGTCTTGTCTTTGTCTTGTCTTTGTCTTGTCTTTGTCTTGTCTTTGTCTTGTCTTTGTCTTGTCTTTGTCTTGTCTTTGTCTTGTCTTTGTCTTGTCTTTGTCTTGTCTTTGTCTTGTCTTTGTCTTGTCTTTGTCTTGTCTTTGTCTTGTCTTTGTCTTGTCTTTGTCTTGTCTTTGTCTTGTCTTTGTCTTGTCTTTGTCTTGTCTTTGTCTTGTCTTTGTCTTGTCTTTGTCTTGTCTTTGTCTTGTCTTTGTCTTGTCTTTGTCTTGTCTTTGTCTTGTCTTTGTCTTGTCTTTGTCTTGTCTTTGTCTTGTCTTTGTCTTGTCTTTGTCTTGTCTTTGTCTTGTCTTTGTCTTGTCTTTGTCTTGTCTTTGTCTTGTCTTTGTCTTGTCTTTGTCTTGTCTTTGTCTTGTCTTTGTCTTGTCTTTGTCTTGTCTTTGTCTTGTCTTTGTCTTGTCTTTGTCTTGTCTTTGTCTTGTCTTTGTCTTGTCTTTGTCTTGTCTTTGTCTTGTCTTTGTCTTGTCTTTGTCTTGTCTTTGTCTTGTCTTTGTCTTGTCTTTGTCTTGTCTTTGTCTTGTCTTTGTCTTGTCTTTGTCTTGTCTTTGTCTTGTCTTTGTCTTGTCTTTGTCTTGTCTTTGTCTTGTCTTTGTCTTGTCTTTGTCTTGTCTTTGTCTTGTCTTTGTCTTGTCTTTGTCTTGTCTTTGTCTTGTCTTTGTCTTGTCTTTGTCTTGTCTTTGTCTTGTCTTTGTCTTGTCTTTGTCTTGTCTTTGTCTTGTCTTTGTCTTGTCTTTGTCTTGTCTTTGTCTTGTCTTTGTCTTGTCTTTGTCTTGTCTTTGTCTTGTCTTTGTCTTGTCTTTGTCTTGTCTTTGTCTTGTCTTTGTCTTGTCTTTGTCTTGTCTTTGTCTTGTCTTTGTCTTGTCTTTGTCTTGTCTTTGTCTTGTCTTTGTCTTGTCTTTGTCTTGTCTTTGTCTTGTCTTTGTCTTGTCTTTGTCTTGTCTTTGTCTTGTCTTTGTCTTGTCTTTGTCTTGTCTTTGTCTTGTCTTTGTCTTGTCTTTGTCTTGTCTTTGTCTTGTCTTTGTCTTGTCTTTGTCTTGTCTTTGTCTTGTCTTTGTCTTGTCTTTGTCTTGTCTTTGTCTTGTCTTTGTCTTGTCTTTGTCTTGTCTTTGTCTTGTCTTTGTCTTGTCTTTGTCTTGTCTTTGTCTTGTCTTTGTCTTGTCTTTGTCTTGTCTTTGTCTTGTCTTTGTCTTGTCTTTGTCTTGTCTTTGTCTTGTCTTTGTCTTGTCTTTGTCTTGTCTTTGTCTTGTCTTTGTCTTGTCTTTGTCTTGTCTTTGTCTTGTCTTTGTCTTGTCTTTGTCTTGTCTTTGTCTTGTCTTTGTCTTGTCTTTGTCTTGTCTTTGTCTTGTCTTTGTCTTGTCTTTGTCTTGTCTTTGTCTTGTCTTTGTCTTGTCTTTGTCTTGTCTTTGTCTTGTCTTTGTCTTGTCTTTGTCTTGTCTTTGTCTTGTCTTTGTCTTGTCTTTGTCTTGTCTTTGTCTTGTCTTTGTCTTGTCTTTGTCTTGTCTTTGTCTTGTCTTTGTCTTGTCTTTGTCTTGTCTTTGTCTTGTCTTTGTCTTGTCTTTGTCTTGTCTTTGTCTTGTCTTTGTCTTGTCTTTGTCTTGTCTTTGTCTTGTCTTTGTCTTGTCTTTGTCTTGTCTTTGTCTTGTCTTTGTCTTGTCTTTGTCTTGTCTTTGTCTTGTCTTTGTCTTGTCTTTGTCTTGTCTTTGTCTTGTCTTTGTCTTGTCTTTGTCTTGTCTTTGTCTTGTCTTTGTCTTGTCTTTGTCTTGTCTTTGTCTTGTCTTTGTCTTGTCTTTGTCTTGTCTTTGTCTTGTCTTTGTCTTGTCTTTGTCTTGTCTTTGTCTTGTCTTTGTCTTGTCTTTGTCTTGTCTTTGTCTTGTCTTTGTCTTGTCTTTGTCTTGTCTTTGTCTTGTCTTTGTCTTGTCTTTGTCTTGTCTTTGTCTTGTCTTTGTCTTGTCTTTGTCTTGTCTTTGTCTTGTCTTTGTCTTGTCTTTGTCTTGTCTTTGTCTTGTCTTTGTCTTGTCTTTGTCTTGTCTTTGTCTTGTCTTTGTCTTGTCTTTGTCTTGTCTTTGTCTTGTCTTTGTCTTGTCTTTGTCTTGTCTTTGTCTTGTCTTTGTCTTGTCTTTGTCTTGTCTTTGTCTTGTCTTTGTCTTGTCTTTGTCTTGTCTTTGTCTTGTCTTTGTCTTGTCTTTGTCTTGTCTTTGTCTTGTCTTTGTCTTGTCTTTGTCTTGTCTTTGTCTTGTCTTTGTCTTGTCTTTGTCTTGTCTTTGTCTTGTCTTTGTCTTGTCTTTGTCTTGTCTTTGTCTTGTCTTTGTCTTGTCTTTGTCTTGTCTTTGTCTTGTCTTTGTCTTGTCTTTGTCTTGTCTTTGTCTTGTCTTTGTCTTGTCTTTGTCTTGTCTTTGTCTTGTCTTTGTCTTGTCTTTGTCTTGTCTTTGTCTTGTCTTTGTCTTGTCTTTGTCTTGTCTTTGTCTTGTCTTTGTCTTGTCTTTGTCTTGTCTTTGTCTTGTCTTTGTCTTGTCTTTGTCTTGTCTTTGTCTTGTCTTTGTCTTGTCTTTGTCTTGTCTTTGTCTTGTCTTTGTCTTGTCTTTGTCTTGTCTTTGTCTTGTCTTTGTCTTGTCTTTGTCTTGTCTTTGTCTTGTCTTTGTCTTGTCTTTGTCTTGTCTTTGTCTTGTCTTTGTCTTGTCTTTGTCTTGTCTTTGTCTTGTCTTTGTCTTGTCTTTGTCTTGTCTTTGTCTTGTCTTTGTCTTGTCTTTGTCTTGTCTTTGTCTTGTCTTTGTCTTGTCTTTGTCTTGTCTTTGTCTTGTCTTTGTCTTGTCTTTGTCTTGTCTTTGTCTTGTCTTTGTCTTGTCTTTGTCTTGTCTTTGTCTTGTCTTTGTCTTGTCTTTGTCTTGTCTTTGTCTTGTCTTTGTCTTGTCTTTGTCTTGTCTTTGTCTTGTCTTTGTCTTGTCTTTGTCTTGTCTTTGTCTTGTCTTTGTCTTGTCTTTGTCTTGTCTTTGTCTTGTCTTTGTCTTGTCTTTGTCTTGTCTTTGTCTTGTCTTTGTCTTGTCTTTGTCTTGTCTTTGTCTTGTCTTTGTCTTGTCTTTGTCTTGTCTTTGTCTTGTCTTTGTCTTGTCTTTGTCTTGTCTTTGTCTTGTCTTTGTCTTGTCTTTGTCTTGTCTTTGTCTTGTCTTTGTCTTGTCTTTGTCTTGTCTTTGTCTTGTCTTTGTCTTGTCTTTGTCTTGTCTTTGTCTTGTCTTTGTCTTGTCTTTGTCTTGTCTTTGTCTTGTCTTTGTCTTGTCTTTGTCTTGTCTTTGTCTTGTCTTTGTCTTGTCTTTGTCTTGTCTTTGTCTTGTCTTTGTCTTGTCTTTGTCTTGTCTTTGTCTTGTCTTTGTCTTGTCTTTGTCTTGTCTTTGTCTTGTCTTTGTCTTGTCTTTGTCTTGTCTTTGTCTTGTCTTTGTCTTGTCTTTGTCTTGTCTTTGTCTTGTCTTTGTCTTGTCTTTGTCTTGTCTTTGTCTTGTCTTTGTCTTGTCTTTGTCTTGTCTTTGTCTTGTCTTTGTCTTGTCTTTGTCTTGTCTTTGTCTTGTCTTTGTCTTGTCTTTGTCTTGTCTTTGTCTTGTCTTTGTCTTGTCTTTGTCTTGTCTTTGTCTTGTCTTTGTCTTGTCTTTGTCTTGTCTTTGTCTTGTCTTTGTCTTGTCTTTGTCTTGTCTTTGTCTTGTCTTTGTCTTGTCTTTGTCTTGTCTTTGTCTTGTCTTTGTCTTGTCTTTGTCTTGTCTTTGTCTTGTCTTTGTCTTGTCTTTGTCTTGTCTTTGTCTTGTCTTTGTCTTGTCTTTGTCTTGTCTTTGTCTTGTCTTTGTCTTGTCTTTGTCTTGTCTTTGTCTTGTCTTTGTCTTGTCTTTGTCTTGTCTTTGTCTTGTCTTTGTCTTGTCTTTGTCTTGTCTTTGTCTTGTCTTTGTCTTGTCTTTGTCTTGTCTTTGTCTTGTCTTTGTCTTGTCTTTGTCTTGTCTTTGTCTTGTCTTTGTCTTGTCTTTGTCTTGTCTTTGTCTTGTCTTTGTCTTGTCTTTGTCTTGTCTTTGTCTTGTCTTTGTCTTGTCTTTGTCTTGTCTTTGTCTTGTCTTTGTCTTGTCTTTGTCTTGTCTTTGTCTTGTCTTTGTCTTGTCTTTGTCTTGTCTTTGTCTTGTCTTTGTCTTGTCTTTGTCTTGTCTTTGTCTTGTCTTTGTCTTGTCTTTGTCTTGTCTTTGTCTTGTCTTTGTCTTGTCTTTGTCTTGTCTTTGTCTTGTCTTTGTCTTGTCTTTGTCTTGTCTTTGTCTTGTCTTTGTCTTGTCTTTGTCTTGTCTTTGTCTTGTCTTTGTCTTGTCTTTGTCTTGTCTTTGTCTTGTCTTTGTCTTGTCTTTGTCTTGTCTTTGTCTTGTCTTTGTCTTGTCTTTGTCTTGTCTTTGTCTTGTCTTTGTCTTGTCTTTGTCTTGTCTTTGTCTTGTCTTTGTCTTGTCTTTGTCTTGTCTTTGTCTTGTCTTTGTCTTGTCTTTGTCTTGTCTTTGTCTTGTCTTTGTCTTGTCTTTGTCTTGTCTTTGTCTTGTCTTTGTCTTGTCTTTGTCTTGTCTTTGTCTTGTCTTTGTCTTGTCTTTGTCTTGTCTTTGTCTTGTCTTTGTCTTGTCTTTGTCTTGTCTTTGTCTTGTCTTTGTCTTGTCTTTGTCTTGTCTTTGTCTTGTCTTTGTCTTGTCTTTGTCTTGTCTTTGTCTTGTCTTTGTCTTGTCTTTGTCTTGTCTTTGTCTTGTCTTTGTCTTGTCTTTGTCTTGTCTTTGTCTTGTCTTTGTCTTGTCTTTGTCTTGTCTTTGTCTTGTCTTTGTCTTGTCTTTGTCTTGTCTTTGTCTTGTCTTTGTCTTGTCTTTGTCTTGTCTTTGTCTTGTCTTTGTCTTGTCTTTGTCTTGTCTTTGTCTTGTCTTTGTCTTGTCTTTGTCTTGTCTTTGTCTTGTCTTTGTCTTGTCTTTGTCTTGTCTTTGTCTTGTCTTTGTCTTGTCTTTGTCTTGTCTTTGTCTTGTCTTTGTCTTGTCTTTGTCTTGTCTTTGTCTTGTCTTTGTCTTGTCTTTGTCTTGTCTTTGTCTTGTCTTTGTCTTGTCTTTGTCTTGTCTTTGTCTTGTCTTTGTCTTGTCTTTGTCTTGTCTTTGTCTTGTCTTTGTCTTGTCTTTGTCTTGTCTTTGTCTTGTCTTTGTCTTGTCTTTGTCTTGTCTTTGTCTTGTCTTTGTCTTGTCTTTGTCTTGTCTTTGTCTTGTCTTTGTCTTGTCTTTGTCTTGTCTTTGTCTTGTCTTTGTCTTGTCTTTGTCTTGTCTTTGTCTTGTCTTTGTCTTGTCTTTGTCTTGTCTTTGTCTTGTCTTTGTCTTGTCTTTGTCTTGTCTTTGTCTTGTCTTTGTCTTGTCTTTGTCTTGTCTTTGTCTTGTCTTTGTCTTGTCTTTGTCTTGTCTTTGTCTTGTCTTTGTCTTGTCTTTGTCTTGTCTTTGTCTTGTCTTTGTCTTGTCTTTGTCTTGTCTTTGTCTTGTCTTTGTCTTGTCTTTGTCTTGTCTTTGTCTTGTCTTTGTCTTGTCTTTGTCTTGTCTTTGTCTTGTCTTTGTCTTGTCTTTGTCTTGTCTTTGTCTTGTCTTTGTCTTGTCTTTGTCTTGTCTTTGTCTTGTCTTTGTCTTGTCTTTGTCTTGTCTTTGTCTTGTCTTTGTCTTGTCTTTGTCTTGTCTTTGTCTTGTCTTTGTCTTGTCTTTGTCTTGTCTTTGTCTTGTCTTTGTCTTGTCTTTGTCTTGTCTTTGTCTTGTCTTTGTCTTGTCTTTGTCTTGTCTTTGTCTTGTCTTTGTCTTGTCTTTGTCTTGTCTTTGTCTTGTCTTTGTCTTGTCTTTGTCTTGTCTTTGTCTTGTCTTTGTCTTGTCTTTGTCTTGTCTTTGTCTTGTCTTTGTCTTGTCTTTGTCTTGTCTTTGTCTTGTCTTTGTCTTGTCTTTGTCTTGTCTTTGTCTTGTCTTTGTCTTGTCTTTGTCTTGTCTTTGTCTTGTCTTTGTCTTGTCTTTGTCTTGTCTTTGTCTTGTCTTTGTCTTGTCTTTGTCTTGTCTTTGTCTTGTCTTTGTCTTGTCTTTGTCTTGTCTTTGTCTTGTCTTTGTCTTGTCTTTGTCTTGTCTTTGTCTTGTCTTTGTCTTGTCTTTGTCTTGTCTTTGTCTTGTCTTTGTCTTGTCTTTGTCTTGTCTTTGTCTTGTCTTTGTCTTGTCTTTGTCTTGTCTTTGTCTTGTCTTTGTCTTGTCTTTGTCTTGTCTTTGTCTTGTCTTTGTCTTGTCTTTGTCTTGTCTTTGTCTTGTCTTTGTCTTGTCTTTGTCTTGTCTTTGTCTTGTCTTTGTCTTGTCTTTGTCTTGTCTTTGTCTTGTCTTTGTCTTGTCTTTGTCTTGTCTTTGTCTTGTCTTTGTCTTGTCTTTGTCTTGTCTTTGTCTTGTCTTTGTCTTGTCTTTGTCTTGTCTTTGTCTTGTCTTTGTCTTGTCTTTGTCTTGTCTTTGTCTTGTCTTTGTCTTGTCTTTGTCTTGTCTTTGTCTTGTCTTTGTCTTGTCTTTGTCTTGTCTTTGTCTTGTCTTTGTCTTGTCTTTGTCTTGTCTTTGTCTTGTCTTTGTCTTGTCTTTGTCTTGTCTTTGTCTTGTCTTTGTCTTGTCTTTGTCTTGTCTTTGTCTTGTCTTTGTCTTGTCTTTGTCTTGTCTTTGTCTTGTCTTTGTCTTGTCTTTGTCTTGTCTTTGTCTTGTCTTTGTCTTGTCTTTGTCTTGTCTTTGTCTTGTCTTTGTCTTGTCTTTGTCTTGTCTTTGTCTTGTCTTTGTCTTGTCTTTGTCTTGTCTTTGTCTTGTCTTTGTCTTGTCTTTGTCTTGTCTTTGTCTTGTCTTTGTCTTGTCTTTGTCTTGTCTTTGTCTTGTCTTTGTCTTGTCTTTGTCTTGTCTTTGTCTTGTCTTTGTCTTGTCTTTGTCTTGTCTTTGTCTTGTCTTTGTCTTGTCTTTGTCTTGTCTTTGTCTTGTCTTTGTCTTGTCTTTGTCTTGTCTTTGTCTTGTCTTTGTCTTGTCTTTGTCTTGTCTTTGTCTTGTCTTTGTCTTGTCTTTGTCTTGTCTTTGTCTTGTCTTTGTCTTGTCTTTGTCTTGTCTTTGTCTTGTCTTTGTCTTGTCTTTGTCTTGTCTTTGTCTTGTCTTTGTCTTGTCTTTGTCTTGTCTTTGTCTTGTCTTTGTCTTGTCTTTGTCTTGTCTTTGTCTTGTCTTTGTCTTGTCTTTGTCTTGTCTTTGTCTTGTCTTTGTCTTGTCTTTGTCTTGTCTTTGTCTTGTCTTTGTCTTGTCTTTGTCTTGTCTTTGTCTTGTCTTTGTCTTGTCTTTGTCTTGTCTTTGTCTTGTCTTTGTCTTGTCTTTGTCTTGTCTTTGTCTTGTCTTTGTCTTGTCTTTGTCTTGTCTTTGTCTTGTCTTTGTCTTGTCTTTGTCTTGTCTTTGTCTTGTCTTTGTCTTGTCTTTGTCTTGTCTTTGTCTTGTCTTTGTCTTGTCTTTGTCTTGTCTTTGTCTTGTCTTTGTCTTGTCTTTGTCTTGTCTTTGTCTTGTCTTTGTCTTGTCTTTGTCTTGTCTTTGTCTTGTCTTTGTCTTGTCTTTGTCTTGTCTTTGTCTTGTCTTTGTCTTGTCTTTGTCTTGTCTTTGTCTTGTCTTTGTCTTGTCTTTGTCTTGTCTTTGTCTTGTCTTTGTCTTGTCTTTGTCTTGTCTTTGTCTTGTCTTTGTCTTGTCTTTGTCTTGTCTTTGTCTTGTCTTTGTCTTGTCTTTGTCTTGTCTTTGTCTTGTCTTTGTCTTGTCTTTGTCTTGTCTTTGTCTTGTCTTTGTCTTGTCTTTGTCTTGTCTTTGTCTTGTCTTTGTCTTGTCTTTGTCTTGTCTTTGTCTTGTCTTTGTCTTGTCTTTGTCTTGTCTTTGTCTTGTCTTTGTCTTGTCTTTGTCTTGTCTTTGTCTTGTCTTTGTCTTGTCTTTGTCTTGTCTTTGTCTTGTCTTTGTCTTGTCTTTGTCTTGTCTTTGTCTTGTCTTTGTCTTGTCTTTGTCTTGTCTTTGTCTTGTCTTTGTCTTGTCTTTGTCTTGTCTTTGTCTTGTCTTTGTCTTGTCTTTGTCTTGTCTTTGTCTTGTCTTTGTCTTGTCTTTGTCTTGTCTTTGTCTTGTCTTTGTCTTGTCTTTGTCTTGTCTTTGTCTTGTCTTTGTCTTGTCTTTGTCTTGTCTTTGTCTTGTCTTTGTCTTGTCTTTGTCTTGTCTTTGTCTTGTCTTTGTCTTGTCTTTGTCTTGTCTTTGTCTTGTCTTTGTCTTGTCTTTGTCTTGTCTTTGTCTTGTCTTTGTCTTGTCTTTGTCTTGTCTTTGTCTTGTCTTTGTCTTGTCTTTGTCTTGTCTTTGTCTTGTCTTTGTCTTGTCTTTGTCTTGTCTTTGTCTTGTCTTTGTCTTGTCTTTGTCTTGTCTTTGTCTTGTCTTTGTCTTGTCTTTGTCTTGTCTTTGTCTTGTCTTTGTCTTGTCTTTGTCTTGTCTTTGTCTTGTCTTTGTCTTGTCTTTGTCTTGTCTTTGTCTTGTCTTTGTCTTGTCTTTGTCTTGTCTTTGTCTTGTCTTTGTCTTGTCTTTGTCTTGTCTTTGTCTTGTCTTTGTCTTGTCTTTGTCTTGTCTTTGTCTTGTCTTTGTCTTGTCTTTGTCTTGTCTTTGTCTTGTCTTTGTCTTGTCTTTGTCTTGTCTTTGTCTTGTCTTTGTCTTGTCTTTGTCTTGTCTTTGTCTTGTCTTTGTCTTGTCTTTGTCTTGTCTTTGTCTTGTCTTTGTCTTGTCTTTGTCTTGTCTTTGTCTTGTCTTTGTCTTGTCTTTGTCTTGTCTTTGTCTTGTCTTTGTCTTGTCTTTGTCTTGTCTTTGTCTTGTCTTTGTCTTGTCTTTGTCTTGTCTTTGTCTTGTCTTTGTCTTGTCTTTGTCTTGTCTTTGTCTTGTCTTTGTCTTGTCTTTGTCTTGTCTTTGTCTTGTCTTTGTCTTGTCTTTGTCTTGTCTTTGTCTTGTCTTTGTCTTGTCTTTGTCTTGTCTTTGTCTTGTCTTTGTCTTGTCTTTGTCTTGTCTTTGTCTTGTCTTTGTCTTGTCTTTGTCTTGTCTTTGTCTTGTCTTTGTCTTGTCTTTGTCTTGTCTTTGTCTTGTCTTTGTCTTGTCTTTGTCTTGTCTTTGTCTTGTCTTTGTCTTGTCTTTGTCTTGTCTTTGTCTTGTCTTTGTCTTGTCTTTGTCTTGTCTTTGTCTTGTCTTTGTCTTGTCTTTGTCTTGTCTTTGTCTTGTCTTTGTCTTGTCTTTGTCTTGTCTTTGTCTTGTCTTTGTCTTGTCTTTGTCTTGTCTTTGTCTTGTCTTTGTCTTGTCTTTGTCTTGTCTTTGTCTTGTCTTTGTCTTGTCTTTGTCTTGTCTTTGTCTTGTCTTTGTCTTGTCTTTGTCTTGTCTTTGTCTTGTCTTTGTCTTGTCTTTGTCTTGTCTTTGTCTTGTCTTTGTCTTGTCTTTGTCTTGTCTTTGTCTTGTCTTTGTCTTGTCTTTGTCTTGTCTTTGTCTTGTCTTTGTCTTGTCTTTGTCTTGTCTTTGTCTTGTCTTTGTCTTGTCTTTGTCTTGTCTTTGTCTTGTCTTTGTCTTGTCTTTGTCTTGTCTTTGTCTTGTCTTTGTCTTGTCTTTGTCTTGTCTTTGTCTTGTCTTTGTCTTGTCTTTGTCTTGTCTTTGTCTTGTCTTTGTCTTGTCTTTGTCTTGTCTTTGTCATAAGAGCACGGGATGCGTGAATAAAGAAACATGCTCTAGATGTAATGGAGAACATAGAACATCTGAATGCTCGTCAACGGATTTTAAATGCGTTAATTGTATTAAAAAGAATAATGAACGTAAAATGAATTTGGACGTAAATCATGCGGCATTTAGTAAGCAGTGTTCAGTATACCGTAGACTGCTAGAATTGAAGAAAGCAACGTTTTGTCAAGTGAATAGCAACTAACAAACGAGAGGTTGTCTGAAACATTGTATTTAAATATAGCTGGGTTATCTACAAACTTTGTCGCAATGCGACATCTTGTAGAAAACAAACGTCCATTGTTGGTTTTAATATCAGAAACACATATTGTTGATGCTGATGCATTTGATCAGTATAGCATTCCGTGTTATAAAGTTGCTTTTTGCCTATCTCATTCCAGATATACCGGTGGAGTTGCTATTTACGCCAAAGAATCGATTAAATTCAACGTTCGGTTAAACGAAGCAGTTGATAATAATTGGTTCTTGGGTATATCAGTTGAAAGAGGCATGCAGATGGGAAATTTTGCAGTAGTATACCATTTTCCTAGTTCAAGCGATCGACGGTTTTAGAAATTTTAGAAAACTGGTGGGAGAATTTCGTTGACTTAAGTAAACTTAATGTAATTTC
>NW_026683628.1:0-30000 GCF_030247195.1 Topomyia yanbarensis | reverse complement strand
GAAAGAATCTTTGCAGAATGATTCTGTTTCCCTATCCTGCATCCATCAGAAGAAGCAAATTTTATTGCCATGTGTTTTCAAGTAATTTCCATGATCAGTAGTGAAAATTGGTGGGTTGGAAAAAAATTGGGAGGACGATCAAATTGATTTTTATAGAAAGAAATATTTTTTTTACGAAACCTTGCAGGATGATTTTGTTTGCCTGTTCTGTATCCACCAGAAGAAGAAAATTTTATTGCCATGTGTTTTCAAGAAATTTCCATGATCACTAGAGGAAATTGGTGGGTTGTAAAAAAATGGGAGGACGATCAAATTAATTTTTATAGAAAGAATCCTTGCAGAATGATTCTTTTTCCCTATCCTGCATCCATCAGAAGAAGAAAATTTTATTGCCATGTGTTTTCAAGTAATTTCCATGATCACTAGAGGAAATTGGTGGGTTGGAAAAAAAATGGGAGGACGATCAAATTGATTTTTATAGAAAGAATCCTTGCAGAATGATTCTGTTTGCCTATCCTGCATCCATCAGAAGAAGAACATTTAATTGCCATGTGTTTTCAAGAAATTTCCATGCTCACCAGTGGAAATTGGTGGGTTGGAAAAAAATGGGAACACGATCAAATTGATTTTTATAGAATGAAATATTTTTGTTTACAAAACCTTGCAGGATGATTTTGTTTGCTTATCTTGTATCCATCAGAAGAAGAAAATTTTATTGCCTTGTGTTTTCAAGAAATTTCAACACAAAGACAAGACAAAGGCAAGACAAAGACAAGACAAAGACAAGACAAAGACAAGACAAAGACAAGACAAAGACAAGACAAAGACAAGACAAAGACAAAGACAAGACAAAGACAAGACAAAGACAAGACAAAGACAAGACAAAGACAAGACAAAGACAAGACAAAGACAAGACAAAGACAAGACAAAGACAAGACAAAGACAAGACAAAGACAAGACAAAGACAAGACAAAGACAAGACAAAGACAAGACAAAGACAAGACAAAGACAAGACAAAGACAAGACAAAGACAAGACAAAGACAAGACAAAGACAAGACAAAGACAAGACAAAGACAAGACAAAGACAAGACAAAGACAAGACAAAGACAAGACAAAGACAAGACAAAGACAAGACAAAGACAAGACAAAGACAAGACAAAGACAAGACAAAGACAAGACAAAGACAAGACAAAGACAAGACAAAGACAAGACAAAGACAAGACAAAGACAAGACAAAGACAAGACAAAGACAAGACAAAGACAAGACAAAGACAAGACAAAGACAAGACAAAGACAAGACAAAGACAAGACAAAGACAAGACAAAGACAAGACAAAGACAAGACAAAGACAAGACAAAGACAAGACAAAGACAAGACAAAGACAAGACAAAGACAAGACAAAGACAAGACAAAGACAAGACAAAGACAAGACAAAGACAAGACAAAGACAAGACAAAGACAAGACAAAGACAAGACAAAGACAAGACAAAGACAAGACAAAGACAAGACAAAGACAAGACAAAGACAAGACAAAGACAAGACAAAGACAAGACAAAGACAAGACAAAGACAAGACAAAGACAAGACAAAGACAAGACAAAGACAAGACAAAGACAAGACAAAGACAAGACAAAGACAAGACAAAGACAAGACAAAGACAAGACAAAGACAAGACAAAGACAAGACAAAGACAAGACAAAGACAAGACAAAGACAAGACAAAGACAAGACAAAGACAAGACAAAGACAAGACAAAGACAAGACAAAGACAAGACAAAGACAAGACAAAGACAAGACAAAGACAAGACAAAGACAAGACAAAGACAAGACAAAGACAAGACAAAGACAAGACAAAGACAAGACAAAGACAAGACAAAGACAAGACAAAGACAAGACAAAGACAAGACAAAGACAAGACAAAGACAAGACAAAGACAAGACAAAGACAAGACAAAGACAAGACAAAGACAAGACAAAGACAAGACAAAGACAAGACAAAGACAAGACAAAGACAAGACAAAGACAAGACAAAGACAAGACAAAGACAAGACAAAGACAAGACAAAGACAAGACAAAGACAAGACAAAGACAAGACAAAGACAAGACAAAGACAAGACAAAGACAAGACAAAGACAAGACAAAGACAAGACAAAGACAAGACAAAGACAAGACAAAGACAAGACAAAGACAAGACAAAGACAAGACAAAGACAAGACAAAGACAAGACAAAGACAAGACAAAGACAAGACAAAGACAAGACAAAGACAAGACAAAGACAAGACAAAGACAAGACAAAGACAAGACAAAGACAAGACAAAGACAAGACAAAGACAAGACAAAGACAAGACAAAGACAAGACAAAGACAAGACAAAGACAAGACAAAGACAAGACAAAGACAAGACAAAGACAAGACAAAGACAAGACAAAGACAAGACAAAGACAAGACAAAGACAAGACAAAGACAAGACAAAGACAAGACAAAGACAAGACAAAGACAAGACAAAGACAAGACAAAGACAAGACAAAGACAAGACAAAGACAAGACAAAGACAAGACAAAGACAAGACAAAGACAAGACAAAGACAAGACAAAGACAAGACAAAGACAAGACAAAGACAAGACAAAGACAAGACAAAGACAAGACAAAGACAAGACAAAGACAAGACAAAGACAAGACAAAGACAAGACAAAGACAAGACAAAGACAAGACAAAGACAAGACAAAGACAAGACAAAGACAAGACAAAGACAAGACAAAGACAAGACAAAGACAAGACAAAGACAAGACAAAGACAAGACAAAGACAAGACAAAGACAAGACAAAGACAAGACAAAGACAAGACAAAGACAAGACAAAGACAAGACAAAGACAAGACAAAGACAAGACAAAGACAAGACAAAGACAAGACAAAGACAAGACAAAGACAAGACAAAGACAAGACAAAGACAAGACAAAGACAAGACAAAGACAAGACAAAGACAAGACAAAGACAAGACAAAGACAAGACAAAGACAAGACAAAGACAAGACAAAGACAAGACAAAGACAAGACAAAGACAAGACAAAGACAAGACAAAGACAAGACAAAGACAAGACAAAGACAAGACAAAGACAAGACAAAGACAAGACAAAGACAAGACAAAGACAAGACAAAGACAAGACAAAGACAAGACAAAGACAAGACAAAGACAAGACAAAGACAAGACAAAGACAAGACAAAGACAAGACAAAGACAAGACAAAGACAAGACAAAGACAAGACAAAGACAAGACAAAGACAAGACAAAGACAAGACAAAGACAAGACAAAGACAAGACAAAGACAAGACAAAGACAAGACAAAGACAAGACAAAGACAAGACAAAGACAAGACAAAGACAAGACAAAGACAAGACAAAGACAAGACAAAGACAAGACAAAGACAAGACAAAGACAAGACAAAGACAAGACAAAGACAAGACAAAGACAAGACAAAGACAAGACAAAGACAAGACAAAGACAAGACAAAGACAAGACAAAGACAAGACAAAGACAAGACAAAGACAAGACAAAGACAAGACAAAGACAAGACAAAGACAAGACAAAGACAAGACAAAGACAAGACAAAGACAAGACAAAGACAAGACAAAGACAAGACAAAGACAAGACAAAGACAAGACAAAGACAAGACAAAGACAAGACAAAGACAAGACAAAGACAAGACAAAGACAAGACAAAGACAAGACAAAGACAAGACAAAGACAAGACAAAGACAAGACAAAGACAAGACAAAGACAAGACAAAGACAAGACAAAGACAAGACAAAGACAAGACAAAGACAAGACAAAGACAAGACAAAGACAAGACAAAGACAAGACAAAGACAAGACAAAGACAAGACAAAGACAAGACAAAGACAAGACAAAGACAAGACAAAGACAAGACAAAGACAAGACAAAGACAAGACAAAGACAAGACAAAGACAAGACAAAGACAAGACAAAGACAAGACAAAGACAAGACAAAGACAAGACAAAGACAAGACAAAGACAAGACAAAGACAAGACAAAGACAAGACAAAGACAAGACAAAGACAAGACAAAGACAAGACAAAGACAAGACAAAGACAAGACAAAGACAAGACAAAGACAAGACAAAGACAAGACAAAGACAAGACAAAGACAAGACAAAGACAAGACAAAGACAAGACAAAGACAAGACAAAGACAAGACAAAGACAAGACAAAGACAAGACAAAGACAAGACAAAGACAAGACAAAGACAAGACAAAGACAAGACAAAGACAAGACAAAGACAAGACAAAGACAAGACAAAGACAAGACAAAGACAAGACAAAGACAAGACAAAGACAAGACAAAGACAAGACAAAGACAAGACAAAGACAAGACAAAGACAAGACAAAGACAAGACAAAGACAAGACAAAGACAAGACAAAGACAAGACAAAGACAAGACAAAGACAAGACAAAGACAAGACAAAGACAAGACAAAGACAAGACAAAGACAAGACAAAGACAAGACAAAGACAAGACAAAGACAAGACAAAGACAAGACAAAGACAAGACAAAGACAAGACAAAGACAAGACAAAGACAAGACAAAGACAAGACAAAGACAAGACAAAGACAAGACAAAGACAAGACAAAGACAAGACAAAGACAAGACAAAGACAAGACAAAGACAAGACAAAGACAAGACAAAGACAAGACAAAGACAAGACAAAGACAAGACAAAGACAAGACAAAGACAAGACAAAGACAAGACAAAGACAAGACAAAGACAAGACAAAGACAAGACAAAGACAAGACAAAGACAAGACAAAGACAAGACAAAGACAAGACAAAGACAAGACAAAGACAAGACAAAGACAAGACAAAGACAAGACAAAGACAAGACAAAGACAAGACAAAGACAAGACAAAGACAAGACAAAGACAAGACAAAGACAAGACAAAGACAAGACAAAGACAAGACAAAGACAAGACAAAGACAAGACAAAGACAAGACAAAGACAAGACAAAGACAAGACAAAGACAAGACAAAGACAAGACAAAGACAAGACAAAGACAAGACAAAGACAAGACAAAGACAAGACAAAGACAAGACAAAGACAAGACAAAGACAAGACAAAGACAAGACAAAGACAAGACAAAGACAAGACAAAGACAAGACAAAGACAAGACAAAGACAAGACAAAGACAAGACAAAGACAAGACAAAGACAAGACAAAGACAAGACAAAGACAAGACAAAGACAAGACAAAGACAAGACAAAGACAAGACAAAGACAAGACAAAGACAAGACAAAGACAAGACAAAGACAAGACAAAGACAAGACAAAGACAAGACAAAGACAAGACAAAGACAAGACAAAGACAAGACAAAGACAAGACAAAGACAAGACAAAGACAAGACAAAGACAAGACAAAGACAAGACAAAGACAAGACAAAGACAAGACAAAGACAAGACAAAGACAAGACAAAGACAAGACAAAGACAAGACAAAGACAAGACAAAGACAAGACAAAGACAAGACAAAGACAAGACAAAGACAAGACAAAGACAAGACAAAGACAAGACAAAGACAAGACAAAGACAAGACAAAGACAAGACAAAGACAAGACAAAGACAAGACAAAGACAAGACAAAGACAAGACAAAGACAAGACAAAGACAAGACAAAGACAAGACAAAGACAAGACAAAGACAAGACAAAGACAAGACAAAGACAAGACAAAGACAAGACAAAGACAAGACAAAGACAAGACAAAGACAAGACAAAGACAAGACAAAGACAAGACAAAGACAAGACAAAGACAAGACAAAGACAAGACAAAGACAAGACAAAGACAAGACAAAGACAAGACAAAGACAAGACAAAGACAAGACAAAGACAAGACAAAGACAAGACAAAGACAAGACAAAGACAAGACAAAGACAAGACAAAGACAAGACAAAGACAAGACAAAGACAAGACAAAGACAAGACAAAGACAAGACAAAGACAAGACAAAGACAAGACAAAGACAAGACAAAGACAAGACAAAGACAAGACAAAGACAAGACAAAGACAAGACAAAGACAAGACAAAGACAAGACAAAGACAAGACAAAGACAAGACAAAGACAAGACAAAGACAAGACAAAGACAAGACAAAGACAAGACAAAGACAAGACAAAGACAAGACAAAGACAAGACAAAGACAAGACAAAGACAAGACAAAGACAAGACAAAGACAAGACAAAGACAAGACAAAGACAAGACAAAGACAAGACAAAGACAAGACAAAGACAAGACAAAGACAAGACAAAGACAAGACAAAGACAAGACAAAGACAAGACAAAGACAAGACAAAGACAAGACAAAGACAAGACAAAGACAAGACAAAGACAAGACAAAGACAAGACAAAGACAAGACAAAGACAAGACAAAGACAAGACAAAGACAAGACAAAGACAAGACAAAGACAAGACAAAGACAAGACAAAGACAAGACAAAGACAAGACAAAGACAAGACAAAGACAAGACAAAGACAAGACAAAGACAAGACAAAGACAAGACAAAGACAAGACAAAGACAAGACAAAGACAAGACAAAGACAAGACAAAGACAAGACAAAGACAAGACAAAGACAAGACAAAGACAAGACAAAGACAAGACAAAGACAAGACAAAGACAAGACAAAGACAAGACAAAGACAAGACAAAGACAAGACAAAGACAAGACAAAGACAAGACAAAGACAAGACAAAGACAAGACAAAGACAAGACAAAGACAAGACAAAGACAAGACAAAGACAAGACAAAGACAAGACAAAGACAAGACAAAGACAAGACAAAGACAAGACAAAGACAAGACAAAGACAAGACAAAGACAAGACAAAGACAAGACAAAGACAAGACAAAGACAAGACAAAGACAAGACAAAGACAAGACAAAGACAAGACAAAGACAAGACAAAGACAAGACAAAGACAAGACAAAGACAAGACAAAGACAAGACAAAGACAAGACAAAGACAAGACAAAGACAAGACAAAGACAAGACAAAGACAAGACAAAGACAAGACAAAGACAAGACAAAGACAAGACAAAGACAAGACAAAGACAAGACAAAGACAAGACAAAGACAAGACAAAGACAAGACAAAGACAAGACAAAGACAAGACAAAGACAAGACAAAGACAAGACAAAGACAAGACAAAGACAAGACAAAGACAAGACAAAGACAAGACAAAGACAAGACAAAGACAAGACAAAGACAAGACAAAGACAAGACAAAGACAAGACAAAGACAAGACAAAGACAAGACAAAGACAAGACAAAGACAAGACAAAGACAAGACAAAGACAAGACAAAGACAAGACAAAGACAAGACAAAGACAAGACAAAGACAAGACAAAGACAAGACAAAGACAAGACAAAGACAAGACAAAGACAAGACAAAGACAAGACAAAGACAAGACAAAGACAAGACAAAGACAAGACAAAGACAAGACAAAGACAAGACAAAGACAAGACAAAGACAAGACAAAGACAAGACAAAGACAAGACAAAGACAAGACAAAGACAAGACAAAGACAAGACAAAGACAAGACAAAGACAAGACAAAGACAAGACAAAGACAAGACAAAGACAAGACAAAGACAAGACAAAGACAAGACAAAGACAAGACAAAGACAAGACAAAGACAAGACAAAGACAAGACAAAGACAAGACAAAGACAAGACAAAGACAAGACAAAGACAAGACAAAGACAAGACAAAGACAAGACAAAGACAAGACAAAGACAAGACAAAGACAAGACAAAGACAAGACAAAGACAAGACAAAGACAAGACAAAGACAAGACAAAGACAAGACAAAGACAAGACAAAGACAAGACAAAGACAAGACAAAGACAAGACAAAGACAAGACAAAGACAAGACAAAGACAAGACAAAGACAAGACAAAGACAAGACAAAGACAAGACAAAGACAAGACAAAGACAAGACAAAGACAAGACAAAGACAAGACAAAGACAAGACAAAGACAAGACAAAGACAAGACAAAGACAAGACAAAGACAAGACAAAGACAAGACAAAGACAAGACAAAGACAAGACAAAGACAAGACAAAGACAAGACAAAGACAAGACAAAGACAAGACAAAGACAAGACAAAGACAAGACAAAGACAAGACAAAGACAAGACAAAGACAAGACAAAGACAAGACAAAGACAAGACAAAGACAAGACAAAGACAAGACAAAGACAAGACAAAGACAAGACAAAGACAAGACAAAGACAAGACAAAGACAAGACAAAGACAAGACAAAGACAAGACAAAGACAAGACAAAGACAAGACAAAGACAAGACAAAGACAAGACAAAGACAAGACAAAGACAAGACAAAGACAAGACAAAGACAAGACAAAGACAAGACAAAGACAAGACAAAGACAAGACAAAGACAAGACAAAGACAAGACAAAGACAAGACAAAGACAAGACAAAGACAAGACAAAGACAAGACAAAGACAAGACAAAGACAAGACAAAGACAAGACAAAGACAAGACAAAGACAAGACAAAGACAAGACAAAGACAAGACAAAGACAAGACAAAGACAAGACAAAGACAAGACAAAGACAAGACAAAGACAAGACAAAGACAAGACAAAGACAAGACAAAGACAAGACAAAGACAAGACAAAGACAAGACAAAGACAAGACAAAGACAAGACAAAGACAAGACAAAGACAAGACAAAGACAAGACAAAGACAAGACAAAGACAAGACAAAGACAAGACAAAGACAAGACAAAGACAAGACAAAGACAAGACAAAGACAAGACAAAGACAAGACAAAGACAAGACAAAGACAAGACAAAGACAAGACAAAGACAAGACAAAGACAAGACAAAGACAAGACAAAGACAAGACAAAGACAAGACAAAGACAAGACAAAGACAAGACAAAGACAAGACAAAGACAAGACAAAGACAAGACAAAGACAAGACAAAGACAAGACAAAGACAAGACAAAGACAAGACAAAGACAAGACAAAGACAAGACAAAGACAAGACAAAGACAAGACAAAGACAAGACAAAGACAAGACAAAGACAAGACAAAGACAAGACAAAGACAAGACAAAGACAAGACAAAGACAAGACAAAGACAAGACAAAGACAAGACAAAGACAAGACAAAGACAAGACAAAGACAAGACAAAGACAAGACAAAGACAAGACAAAGACAAGACAAAGACAAGACAAAGACAAGACAAAGACAAGACAAAGACAAGACAAAGACAAGACAAAGACAAGACAAAGACAAGACAAAGACAAGACAAAGACAAGACAAAGACAAGACAAAGACAAGACAAAGACAAGACAAAGACAAGACAAAGACAAGACAAAGACAAGACAAAGACAAGACAAAGACAAGACAAAGACAAGACAAAGACAAGACAAAGACAAGACAAAGACAAGACAAAGACAAGACAAAGACAAGACAAAGACAAGACAAAGACAAGACAAAGACAAGACAAAGACAAGACAAAGACAAGACAAAGACAAGACAAAGACAAGACAAAGACAAGACAAAGACAAGACAAAGACAAGACAAAGACAAGACAAAGACAAGACAAAGACAAGACAAAGACAAGACAAAGACAAGACAAAGACAAGACAAAGACAAGACAAAGACAAGACAAAGACAAGACAAAGACAAGACAAAGACAAGACAAAGACAAGACAAAGACAAGACAAAGACAAGACAAAGACAAGACAAAGACAAGACAAAGACAAGACAAAGACAAGACAAAGACAAGACAAAGACAAGACAAAGACAAGACAAAGACAAGACAAAGACAAGACAAAGACAAGACAAAGACAAGACAAAGACAAGACAAAGACAAGACAAAGACAAGACAAAGACAAGACAAAGACAAGACAAAGACAAGACAAAGACAAGACAAAGACAAGACAAAGACAAGACAAAGACAAGACAAAGACAAGACAAAGACAAGACAAAGACAAGACAAAGACAAGACAAAGACAAGACAAAGACAAGACAAAGACAAGACAAAGACAAGACAAAGACAAGACAAAGACAAGACAAAGACAAGACAAAGACAAGACAAAGACAAGACAAAGACAAGACAAAGACAAGACAAAGACAAGACAAAGACAAGACAAAGACAAGACAAAGACAAGACAAAGACAAGACAAAGACAAGACAAAGACAAGACAAAGACAAGACAAAGACAAGACAAAGACAAGACAAAGACAAGACAAAGACAAGACAAAGACAAGACAAAGACAAGACAAAGACAAGACAAAGACAAGACAAAGACAAGACAAAGACAAGACAAAGACAAGACAAAGACAAGACAAAGACAAGACAAAGACAAGACAAAGACAAGACAAAGACAAGACAAAGACAAGACAAAGACAAGACAAAGACAAGACAAAGACAAGACAAAGACAAGACAAAGACAAGACAAAGACAAGACAAAGACAAGACAAAGACAAGACAAAGACAAGACAAAGACAAGACAAAGACAAGACAAAGACAAGACAAAGACAAGACAAAGACAAGACAAAGACAAGACAAAGACAAGACAAAGACAAGACAAAGACAAGACAAAGACAAGACAAAGACAAGACAAAGACAAGACAAAGACAAGACAAAGACAAGACAAAGACAAGACAAAGACAAGACAAAGACAAGACAAAGACAAGACAAAGACAAGACAAAGACAAGACAAAGACAAGACAAAGACAAGACAAAGACAAGACAAAGACAAGACAAAGACAAGACAAAGACAAGACAAAGACAAGACAAAGACAAGACAAAGACAAGACAAAGACAAGACAAAGACAAGACAAAGACAAGACAAAGACAAGACAAAGACAAGACAAAGACAAGACAAAGACAAGACAAAGACAAGACAAAGACAAGACAAAGACAAGACAAAGACAAGACAAAGACAAGACAAAGACAAGACAAAGACAAGACAAAGACAAGACAAAGACAAGACAAAGACAAGACAAAGACAAGACAAAGACAAGACAAAGACAAGACAAAGACAAGACAAAGACAAGACAAAGACAAGACAAAGACAAGACAAAGACAAGACAAAGACAAGACAAAGACAAGACAAAGACAAGACAAAGACAAGACAAAGACAAGACAAAGACAAGACAAAGACAAGACAAAGACAAGACAAAGACAAGACAAAGACAAGACAAAGACAAGACAAAGACAAGACAAAGACAAGACAAAGACAAGACAAAGACAAGACAAAGACAAGAGACAAAGACAAGACAAAGACAAGACAAAGACAAGACAAAGACAAGACAAAGACAAGACAAAGACAAGACAAAGACAAGACAAAGACAAGACAAAGACAAGACAAAGACAAGACAAAGACAAGACAAAGACAAGACAAAGACAAGACAAAGACAAGACAAAGACAAGACAAAGACAAGACAAAGACAAGACAAAGACAAGACAAAGACAAGACAAAGACAAGACAAAGACAAGACAAAGACAAGACAAAGACAAGACAAAGACAAGACAAAGACAAGACAAAGACAAGACAAAGACAAGACAAAGACAAGACAAAGACAAGACAAAGACAAGACAAAGACAAGACAAAGACAAGACAAAGACAAGACAAAGACAAGACAAAGACAAGACAAAGACAAGACAAAGACAAGACAAAGACAAGACAAAGACAAGACAAAGACAAGACAAAGACAAGACAAAGACAAGACAAAGACAAGACAAAGACAAGACAAAGACAAGACAAAGACAAGACAAAGACAAGACAAAGACAAGACAAAGACAAGACAAAGACAAGACAAAGACAAGACAAAGACAAGACAAAGACAAGACAAAGACAAGACAAAGACAAGACAAAGACAAGACAAAGACAAGACAAAGACAAGACAAAGACAAGACAAAGACAAGACAAAGACAAGACAAAGACAAGACAAAGACAAGACAAAGACAAGACAAAGACAAGACAAAGACAAGACAAAGACAAGACAAAGACAAGACAAAGACAAGACAAAGACAAGACAAAGACAAGACAAAGACAAGACAAAGACAAGACAAAGACAAGACAAAGACAAGACAAAGACAAGACAAAGACAAGACAAAGACAAGACAAAGACAAGACAAAGACAAGACAAAGACAAGACAAAGACAAGACAAAGACAAGACAAAGACAAGACAAAGACAAGACAAAGACAAGACAAAGACAAGACAAAGACAAGACAAAGACAAGACAAAGACAAGACAAAGACAAGACAAAGACAAGACAAAGACAAGACAAAGACAAGACAAAGACAAGACAAAGACAAGACAAAGACAAGACAAAGACAAGACAAAGACAAGACAAAGACAAGACAAAGACAAGACAAAGACAAGACAAAGACAAGACAAAGACAAGACAAAGACAAGACAAAGACAAGACAAAGACAAGACAAAGACAAGACAAAGACAAGACAAAGACAAGACAAAGACAAGACAAAGACAAGACAAAGACAAGACAAAGACAAGACAAAGACAAGACAAAGACAAGACAAAGACAAGACAAAGACAAGACAAAGACAAGACAAAGACAAGACAAAGACAAGACAAAGACAAGACAAAGACAAGACAAAGACAAGACAAAGACAAGACAAAGACAAGACAAAGACAAGACAAAGACAAGACAAAGACAAGACAAAGACAAGACAAAGACAAGACAAAGACAAGACAAAGACAAGACAAAGACAAGACAAAGACAAGACAAAGACAAGACAAAGACAAGACAAAGACAAGACAAAGACAAGACAAAGACAAGACAAAGACAAGACAAAGACAAGACAAAGACAAGACAAAGACAAGACAAAGACAAGACAAAGACAAGACAAAGACAAGACAAAGACAAGACAAAGACAAGACAAAGACAAGACAAAGACAAGACAAAGACAAGACAAAGACAAGACAAAGACAAGACAAAGACAAGACAAAGACAAGACAAAGACAAGACAAAGACAAGACAAAGACAAGACAAAGACAAGACAAAGACAAGACAAAGACAAGACAAAGACAAGACAAAGACAAGACAAAGACAAGACAAAGACAAGACAAAGACAAGACAAAGACAAGACAAAGACAAGACAAAGACAAGACAAAGACAAGACAAAGACAAGACAAAGACAAGACAAAGACAAGACAAAGACAAGACAAAGACAAGACAAAGACAAGACAAAGACAAGACAAAGACAAGACAAAGACAAGACAAAGACAAGACAAAGACAAGACAAAGACAAGACAAAGACAAGACAAAGACAAGACAAAGACAAGACAAAGACAAGACAAAGACAAGACAAAGACAAGACAAAGACAAGACAAAGACAAGACAAAGACAAGACAAAGACAAGACAAAGACAAGACAAAGACAAGACAAAGACAAGACAAAGACAAGACAAAGACAAGACAAAGACAAGACAAAGACAAGACAAAGACAAGACAAAGACAAGACAAAGACAAGACAAAGACAAGACAAAGACAAGACAAAGACAAGACAAAGACAAGACAAAGACAAGACAAAGACAAGACAAAGACAAGACAAAGACAAGACAAAGACAAGACAAAGACAAGACAAAGACAAGACAAAGACAAGACAAAGACAAGACAAAGACAAGACAAAGACAAGACAAAGACAAGACAAAGACAAGACAAAGACAAGACAAAGACAAGACAAAGACAAGACAAAGACAAGACAAAGACAAGACAAAGACAAGACAAAGACAAGACAAAGACAAGACAAAGACAAGACAAAGACAAGACAAAGACAAGACAAAGACAAGACAAAGACAAGACAAAGACAAGACAAAGACAAGACAAAGACAAGACAAAGACAAGACAAAGACAAGACAAAGACAAGACAAAGACAAGACAAAGACAAGACAAAGACAAGACAAAGACAAGACAAAGACAAGACAAAGACAAGACAAAGACAAGACAAAGACAAGACAAAGACAAGACAAAGACAAGACAAAGACAAGACAAAGACAAGACAAAGACAAGACAAAGACAAGACAAAGACAAGACAAAGACAAGACAAAGACAAGACAAAGACAAGACAAAGACAAGACAAAGACAAGACAAAGACAAGACAAAGACAAGACAAAGACAAGACAAAGACAAGACAAAGACAAGACAAAGACAAGACAAAGACAAGACAAAGACAAGACAAAGACAAGACAAAGACAAGACAAAGACAAGACAAAGACAAGACAAAGACAAGACAAAGACAAGACAAAGACAAGACAAAGACAAGACAAAGACAAGACAAAGACAAGACAAAGACAAGACAAAGACAAGACAAAGACAAGACAAAGACAAGACAAAGACAAGACAAAGACAAGACAAAGACAAGACAAAGACAAGACAAAGACAAGACAAAGACAAGACAAAGACAAGACAAAGACAAGACAAAGACAAGACAAAGACAAGACAAAGACAAGACAAAGACAAGACAAAGACAAGACAAAGACAAGACAAAGACAAGACAAAGACAAGACAAAGACAAGACAAAGACAAGACAAAGACAAGACAAAGACAAGACAAAGACAAGACAAAGACAAGACAAAGACAAGACAAAGACAAGACAAAGACAAGACAAAGACAAGACAAAGACAAGACAAAGACAAGACAAAGACAAGACAAAGACAAGACAAAGACAAGACAAAGACAAGACAAAGACAAGACAAAGACAAGACAAAGACAAGACAAAGACAAGACAAAGACAAGACAAAGACAAGACAAAGACAAGACAAAGACAAGACAAAGACAAGACAAAGACAAGACAAAGACAAGACAAAGACAAGACAAAGACAAGACAAAGACAAGACAAAGACAAGACAAAGACAAGACAAAGACAAGACAAAGACAAGACAAAGACAAGACAAAGACAAGACAAAGACAAGACAAAGACAAGACAAAGACAAGACAAAGACAAGACAAAGACAAGACAAAGACAAGACAAAGACAAGACAAAGACAAGACAAAGACAAGACAAAGACAAGACAAAGACAAGACAAAGACAAGACAAAGACAAGACAAAGACAAGACAAAGACAAGACAAAGACAAGACAAAGACAAGACAAAGACAAGACAAAGACAAGACAAAGACAAGACAAAGACAAGACAAAGACAAGACAAAGACAAGACAAAGACAAGACAAAGACAAGACAAAGACAAGACAAAGACAAGACAAAGACAAGACAAAGACAAGACAAAGACAAGACAAAGACAAGACAAAGACAAGACAAAGACAAGACAAAGACAAGACAAAGACAAGACAAAGACAAGACAAAGACAAGACAAAGACAAGACAAAGACAAGACAAAGACAAGACAAAGACAAGACAAAGACAAGACAAAGACAAGACAAAGACAAGACAAAGACAAGACAAAGACAAGACAAAGACAAGACAAAGACAAGACAAAGACAAGACAAAGACAAGACAAAGACAAGACAAAGACAAGACAAAGACAAGACAAAGACAAGACAAAGACAAGACAAAGACAAGACAAAGACAAGACAAAGACAAGACAAAGACAAGACAAAGACAAGACAAAGACAAGACAAAGACAAGACAAAGACAAGACAAAGACAAGACAAAGACAAGACAAAGACAAGACAAAGACAAGACAAAGACAAGACAAAGACAAGACAAAGACAAGACAAAGACAAGACAAAGACAAGACAAAGACAAGACAAAGACAAGACAAAGACAAGACAAAGACAAGACAAAGACAAGACAAAGACAAGACAAAGACAAGACAAAGACAAGACAAAGACAAGACAAAGACAAGACAAAGACAAGACAAAGACAAGACAAAGACAAGACAAAGACAAGACAAAGACAAGACAAAGACAAGACAAAGACAAGACAAAGACAAGACAAAGACAAGACAAAGACAAGACAAAGACAAGACAAAGACAAGACAAAGACAAGACAAAGACAAGACAAAGACAAGACAAAGACAAGACAAAGACAAGACAAAGACAAGACAAAGACAAGACAAAGACAAGACAAAGACAAGACAAAGACAAGACAAAGACAAGACAAAGACAAGACAAAGACAAGACAAAGACAAGACAAAGACAAGACAAAGACAAGACAAAGACAAGACAAAGACAAGACAAAGACAAGACAAAGACAAGACAAAGACAAGACAAAGACAAGACAAAGACAAGACAAAGACAAGACAAAGACAAGACAAAGACAAGACAAAGACAAGACAAAGACAAGACAAAGACAAGACAAAGACAAGACAAAGACAAGACAAAGACAAGACAAAGACAAGACAAAGACAAGACAAAGACAAGACAAAGACAAGACAAAGACAAGACAAAGACAAGACAAAGACAAGACAAAGACAAGACAAAGACAAGACAAAGACAAGACAAAGACAAGACAAAGACAAGACAAAGACAAGACAAAGACAAGACAAAGACAAGACAAAGACAAGACAAAGACAAGACAAAGACAAGACAAAGACAAGACAAAGACAAGACAGAAGACAAGACAGAAGACAAGACAAAGACAAGACAAAGACAAGACAAAGACAAGACAAAGACAAGACAAAGACAAGACAAAGACAAGACAAAGACAAGACAAAGACAAGACAAAGACAAGACAAAGACAAGACAAAGACAAGACAAAGACAAGACAAAGACAAGACAAAGACAAGACAAAGACAAGACAAAGACAAGACAAAGACAAGACAAAGACAAGACAAAGACAAGACAAAGACAAGACAAAGACAAGACAAAGACAAGACAAAGACAAGACAAAGACAAGACAAAGACAAGACAAAGACAAGACAAAGACAAGACAAAGACAAGACAAAGACAAGACAAAGACAAGACAAAGACAAGACAAAGACAAGACAAAGACAAGACAAAGACAAGACAAAGACAAGACAAAGACAAGACAAAGACAAGACAAAGACAAGACAAAGACAAGACAAAGACAAGACAAAGACAAGACAAAGACAAGACAAAGACAAGACAAAGACAAGACAAAGACAAGACAAAGACAAGACAAAGACAAGACAAAGACAAGACAAAGACAAGACAAAGACAAGACAAAGACAAGACAAAGACAAGACAAAGACAAGACAAAGACAAGACAAAGACAAGACAAAGACAAGACAAAGACAAGACAAAGACAAGACAAAGACAAGACAAAGACAAGACAAAGACAAGACAAAGACAAGACAAAGACAAGACAAAGACAAGACAAAGACAAGACAAAGACAAGACAAATACAAGATGCTACAAAACTAGTGCAGCCCGAAAATTCGAATTCAAACCTTGATATGCGCCATTAGCCTCTGCTCAAGCTACTGGTCAACCCATCTTGTAGCGGTTTGAAGTCAAACTTGTTGAATTTGGTCAAACCCTTGTCCTATAGCTTGCTGACTTGCCTTTTAGCCGCAATGTTTTATTTTACAGTCCAGTTGTAGTTTAGAAGACCAATTTTCGAATAAATCCTCCGGCGTATATTTCGAACTATACTGCGACTACCTTCGTTTGGTGGTTACATTCGCGCCGAAATGTCCAAGATTTGCTTTAAAAGCCGTTCTGAATTTGTTTCCGGAACTGTTCATATCCTCTGTGATTCTTACACGCAACTTTTTCGGGTCGCATTACTTTGGTGCAGCATTATGTCTCCCCTCTTTGCCATTCTGATATAGAGAAAGGCTTTCCAATCACTTCAAATCGACTTTTCAGTCATGTCTCGGGTGGTCCGAGTACCGTATACCATATAACCTACGAGAAAGATCGTCGAGATCGGAAAATGTCTGTGTTTTTTACTCTCGAGTAGGAATCTTTAAAAGACTTGGTGCGTCGTACTGTCGGATTCATACTGTTCTTTCCCCATTATATCAACTGACTAAATCTACACCTTCTGTAGATACTACTTAGGGAAGGATTGTGTTCTTGTACCTGCTCTTTTCTTAACCCGCGGGCTCTTGCATTTGTTGAGCCATTGAGGTTCCACATCGATCCGAAACTTAGAGCCAGTGAGCTCATTGCTTTGTCGCGATCAACGTGATAGTTCCTGGCACAGAAGCTAGACACCGAATTCTCATTTGTCCAACGATGGCACGTTCTTATTTCCCCTCATCCGTTGCTTTTGCTAGCACGCTGTTTGACCCGTGTAACTTCAGACTGTCGCCAATACATTGTGTGTGTTTGTGTGAGTATGAGGAGGAAGACGTGGCTGAACTGATATGGAAAAAACTTTGTTTCAAACGAACGGTATAGCGCTCCCACAAGCTGCTGTTAATTTTTTTACTGCACGGACTTCCGCTTTCGGAAGTACAGGTTGAAGAGTGCGATCCCACAGTAAATTTCCATATAAATAGGTACTGTAATGATTATTAAAATGGGTGCAACATGCTTTGTATTTGCGGGTCTAGATCACTAATGACCAATGCCAAGCTCTTAAGTTTATGTAACACCTATTTTTCCGCAAACGCTTACTGATTTTTACAAACTTGGTTACAAATGTAGGATACAATACCAGAAATTTCAAAAATCGAATTTGTATTTTACATGCCAAATGCCAGAAGCGAAATACATATAGGTACCAAGCATAATAAGAATGTAGCAGACTTATTGAGCATATCCAGTTATGGAATCATAGCTTGGATATATGAGAAAGGAACGATTGCACCACTAGGTTGATTAAAACAGGTTTTTCAAATTAGTTATTATATTGACCGGTTATTTCGTCATTAGAGCAATATTTGTTTAGAATCCTCCCTGTCCTTGATACAAACAGCACTCTTCTTCTTGCACCAGCAGACCATGATGACCAGGCGGAGCCTCATACATCAGTAACCAGTTCCAATGGCTCGGCTTTTAGGTTCGACTTTGTGCTTTCTTGAGCTTATTTTCTACGGATCACGGACATACGATTGTTTCTTCCATCGCGTGGCAATTCGAGAAGAGATTTTTTTTCAATAATTTCACAAGCAAGGTTTGAAAAACCGCTTTCGATTTTACATTGGGAGAGCATTATTTTCGCAGTTGACGGCTTGACTCACAGTATATCTCAGACAGTATCTCAATATCTCTGAAGAGAACGTCAATGCAACAGCAAAGTGTTCCAATCATCACTATACCTGTACTCATCTCAAGTATTGTCCGGCAAGGCATTTTTGGTCTGCGATTTTTCTTTGATCTTGCATGATATTGCAAGATTACAACTTCGAATTTTTGACAAAATAACGGGGGTACGCCTTCTTGGCAAAATATATCTGATGCACGAATTGGAAAATGGAATTTCGAATTACGGAAACAAGTTTTCTGACATGCATGGAGAGTGCTAATCGTACACAGAAATTGAAGCTTGCTAAAATAAACTCAAATGCTGGTTTGTTATAGTTTCACAATCTATAAAAGTAGGCTTTGAAACACACGCATAAATCAAAGAGGGTCAGCTTTCTTCGTATGCCGCTATCATGACAAAAAATATGTAATTCGACGCCTTTATCCAAGTCAAAAATCAAATGTTGGAAAATACGTTTTATGGCTCACCAAGTCTTCCTCACCAAGGTTCCTGTAGACCCGAGACTACGACACACTTCGACATCTGATGAAAAGTCTAACTAATCAAATAAGACTCATTTATCGCAAAAAAATAATGTGTTTCCAAGTGTTGAGGTTTTATGATATAATGAATATTTGCGCTCGTTTGGCATTAACTCGTTAGTCAATTGATGAGTATTACTGTTAGAGCTGTCCCAAATGTTATTATGAGCACTGCCTGTTATGAGTAAAAAACAATTTCTACCACAATATGACACAACCTTTTTAAAATCATCAAAACGCGATGTAATATGTAGCAAATTTACCGAACAATAGATGTATTTCTTGTCTATGCTGTCAACAACCAGATTGGCAGCAAAAATATCGTAAGTTGTTATGTCAAATATAAGACCTGTGCACTATACGCAAAAATGAATGCACTAGGTATTTCACAAGGAGTGGTCATGCAATTTTTTTAAATGCAATGAAAACGGGGTTTGCTAAGTTTTCAACATAATAGCATCCTTCATGAAAATACAGTCCACAACAACTAGAAGCTATCGAAAACGTTGGATGATGCTCTCCTATTTGTGTTAGACAAAGACAAGACAAAGACAAGACAAAGACAAGACAAAGACAAGACAAAGACAAGACAAAGACAAGACAAAGACAAGACAAAGACAAGACAAAGACAAGACAAAGACAAGACAAAGACAAGACAAAGACAAGACAAAGACAAGACAAAGACAAGACAAAGACAAGACAAAGACAAGACAAAGACAAGACAAAGACAAGACAAAGACAAGACAAAGACAAGACAAAGACAAGACAAAGACAAGACAAAGACAAGACAAAGACAAGACAAAGACAAGACAAAGACAAGACAAAGACAAGACAAAGACAAGACAAAGACAAGACAAAGACAAGACAAAGACAAGACAAAGACAAGACAAAGACAAGACAAAGACAAGACAAAGACAAGACAAAGACAAGACAAAGACAAGACAAAGACAAGACAAAGACAAGACAAAGACAAGACAAAGACAAGACAAAGACAAGACAAAGACAAGACAAAGACAAGACAAAGACAAGACAAAGACAAGACAAAGACAAGACAAAGACAAGACAAAGACAAGACAAAGACAAGACAAAGACAAGACAAAGACAAGACAAAGACAAGACAAAGACAAGACAAAGACAAGACAAAGACAAGACAAAGACAAGACAAAGACAAGACAAAGACAAGACAAAGACAAGACAAAGACAAGACAAAGACAAGACAAAGACAAGACAAAGACAAGACAAAGACAAGACAAAGACAAGACAAAGACAAGACAAAGACAAGACAAAGACAAGACAAAGACAAGACAAAGACAAGACAAAGACAAGACAAAGACAAGACAAAGACAAGACAAAGACAAGACAAAGACAAGACAAAGACAAGACAAAGACAAGACAAAGACAAGACAAAGACAAAGACAAGACAAAGGCAAGACAAAGACAAGACAAAGACAAGACAAAGACAAGACAAAGACAAGACAAAGACAAGACAAAGACAAGACAAAGACAAGACAAAGACAAGACAAAGACAAGACAAAGACAAGACAAAGACAAGACAAAGACAAGACAAAGACAAGACAAAGACAAGACAAAGACAAGACAAAGACAAGACAAAGACAAGACAAAGACAAGACAAAGACAAGACAAAGACAAGACAAAGACAAGACAAAGACAAGACAAAGACAAGACAAAGACAAGACAAAGACAAGACAAAGACAAGACAAAGACAAGACAAAGACAAGACAAAGACAAGACAAAGACAAGACAAAGACAAGACAAAGACAAGACAAAGACAAGACAAAGACAAGACAAAGACAAGACAAAGACAAGACAAAGACAAGACAAAGACAAGACAAAGACAAGACAAAGACAAGACAAAGACAAGACAAAGACAAGACAAAGACAAGACAAAGACAAGACAAAGACAAGACAAAGACAAGACAAAGACAAGACAAAGACAAGACAAAGACAAGACAAAGACAAGACAAAGACAAGACAAAGACAAGACAAAGACAAGACAAAGACAAGACAAAGACAAGACAAAGACAAGACAAAGACAAGACAAAGACAAGACAAAGACAAGACAAAGACAAGACAAAGACAAGACAAAGACAAGACAAAGACAAGACAAAGACAAGACAAAGACAAGACAAAGACAAGACAAAGACAAGACAAAGACAAGACAAAGACAAGACAAAGACAAGACAAAGACAAGACAAAGACAAGACAAAGACAAGACAAAGACAAGACAAAGACAAGACAAAGACAAGACAAAGACAAGACAAAGACAAGACAAAGACAAGACAAAGACAAGACAAAGACAAGACAAAGACAAGACAAAGACAAGACAAGACAAAGACAAGACAAAGACAAGACAAAGACAAGACAAAGACAAGACAAAGACAAGACAAAGACAAGACAAAGACAAGACAAAGACAAGACAAAGACAAGACAAAGACAAGACAAAGACAAGACAAAGACAAGACAAAGACAAGACAAAGACAAGACAAAGACAAGACAAAGACAAGACAAAGACAAGACAAAGACAAGACAAAGACAAGACAAAGACAAGACAAAGACAAGACAAAGACAAGACAAAGACAAGACAAAGACAAGACAAAGACAAGACAAAGACAAGACAAAGACAAGACAAAGACAAGACAAAGACAAGACAAAGACAAGACAAAGACAAGACAAAGACAAGACAAAGACAAGACAAAGACAAGACAAAGACAAGACAAAGACAAGACAAAGACAAGACAAAGACAAGACAAAGACAAGACAAAGACAAGACAAAGACAAGACAAAGACAAGACAAAGACAAGACAAAGACAAGACAAAGACAAGACAAAGACAAGACAAAGACAAGACAAAGACAAGACAAAGACAAGACAAAGACAAGACAAAGACAAGACAAAGACAAGACAAAGACAAGACAAAGACAAGACAAAGACAAGACAAAGACAAGACAAAGACAAGACAAAGACAAGACAAAGACAAGACAAAGACAAGACAAAGACAAGACAAAGACAAGACAAAGACAAGACAAAGACAAGACAAAGACAAGACAAAGACAAGACAAAGACAAGACAAAGACAAGACAAAGACAAGACAAAGACAAGACAAAGACAAGACAAAGACAAGACAAAGACAAGACAAAGACAAGACAAAGACAAGACAAAGACAAGACAAAGACAAGACAAAGACAAGACAAAGACAAGACAAAGACAAGACAAAGACAAGACAAAGACAAGACAAAGACAAGACAAAGACAAGACAAAGACAAGACAAAGACAAGACAAAGACAAGACAAAGACAAGACAAAGACAAGACAAAGACAAGACAAAGACAAGACAAAGACAAGACAAAGACAAGACAAAGACAAGACAAAGACAAGACAAAGACAAGACAAGACAAAGACAAGACAAAGACAAGACAAAGACAAGACAAAGACAAGACAAAGACAAGACAAAGACAAGACAAAGACAAGACAAAGACAAGACAAAGGCAAGACAAAGACAAGACAAAGACAAGACAAAGACAAGACAAAGACAAGACAAAGACAAGACAAAGACAAGACAAAGACAAGACAAAGACAAGACAAAGACAAGACAAAGACAAGACAAAGACAAGACAAAGACAAGACAAAGACAAGACAAAGACAAGACAAAGACAAGACAAAGACAAGACAAAGACAAGACAAAGACAAGACAAAGACAAGACAAAGACAAGACAAAGACAAGACAAAGACAAGACAAAGACAAGACAAAGACAAGACAAAGACAAGACAAAGACAAGACAAAGACAAGACAAAGACAAGACAAAGACAAGACAAAGACAAGACAAAGACAAGACAAAGACAAGACAAAGACAAGACAAAGACAAGACAAAGATAAGACAAAGACAAGACAAAGACAAGACAAAGACAAGACAAAGACAAGACAAAGACAAGACAAAGACAAGACAAAGACAAGACAAAGACAAGACAAAGACAAGACAAAGACAAGACAAAGACAAGACAAAGACAAGACAAAGACAAGACAAAGACAAGACAAAGACAAGACAAAGACAAGACAAAGACAAGACAAAGACAAGACAAAGACAAGACAAAAACAAGACAAAGACAAGACAAAGACAAGACAAAGACAAGACAACGTTGGATGATGCTCTCCTATTTGTGTTAATGAGAGGCATGGCTACTTTTTAAACCACACCCTTTGCGATGAAACAATCATCCATTATGTGACTATGTTTTAATTGCCGCAAGGTTCTACTGTATCGATTTTGTTGGATATTTTCGGCAAATTTAAGGCTAAGAGAAACGAAAGCATGGACATGGACATGATCAAAAGGAAATGTGAAGAAACCTTTGCCTTCTGCTAAGTAGGAGTTGGGCGTTGTACCCAAGTCTACCGCATGGTCATTGATTGAACATAACTCATCATCATGCTTTACCGCCGACGCCGGCGTTTTAATATGATTATAACGCCAAACTCCTACTTACCAAAAGGCAAAGGATTCTGCACATTTCCTTTCGATCATGCCCATATGAGCCTGCTTAGTCCTAGTTTTCGTTCTGATGAACTCTAGAATACCTATCCGTCTTTCAATTTCATTGCTTTCGTTTCTCTTAGTCTCAAATTTGCCGAAAATAGCCAACAAAATCATACAATCATCCATTATGTTAGAGCTTCGGTTGACACAGCGATGGAGAGGTCAATTATGCTCCGTTTACTGACTTATTTTAGTCTTTCCAGCCTTTTGGTTTTCAGCTAGAGGTTAACTTGGGACTCCTATTTCTGCTGCCTTCCACGATGTGAGAGCAGGACTCCAGCGACACGGCATCCAGGCTGATTTAGTCCCGAGAGAGATAATAGACTGTTATCTACCTCCTAATGAACCACAACCGAGAAAGTTTGCACTACTTGAATGGATAGATTGTTTGGGATGTGAAGTTTCCCAACTAACTTTTTAATTGTTTTTGGACAAAAAACTAACAACAAGTAATTTCGAAATTTCTTTCGAAAGTACAATTTAATTGAATGCTTGTTTGTGTTTTAAAACCCCCAAAACAACATTTACGTAATTGTAAATGCCCTAGTCTGGCTGAACCGCCAGACTAGGGCATTTACAATTACGTACATGTTGGCTAAAGCCTTAGATGACCTTAGAAGTCACTCGGCGTATGCTCGAGCCCCAGCCAGAAGGAACTCTTAGTGATAAGTAGGGTCGCAATACTAACCCTGCAATCGCACTGTAAAATAATGTTAGTACCAAGGTATTGTTTTTGATAGTGAATTATTGAAACTCAACGATAAAGTTGTAATGGACTGTTCATGACACACAACTTGTTCTATGTAGTATGAAAATATTTAGATCAAAATACTATTCTACCGTATAACTAATCTTACTAATTTCAAAGATCTTTCTTGGTCGGTGTCCATACTTACTGATCGGTGTCCAACTGCACATACTGGCTCATAGTACCAGTGCATTACTTGCGGTATAAATCAGTTTCGTTGACATTTTGTCTATATAATATGATAATAAGATGGTAATAATATATACCCTGATCAGGAGGTAAGAAATAGGAAAATCGCTGGTTCCAATAGCTAGTCCTTTCTGTCGAGTCTCGACCTAGATAGACGCTTTGTGTTAGTAGAAGTAGTTCTTCAGCTCTAAACGTTGGGATTTCACTTAGATATCCGTTGAAATAACTGTTCAAGTTACGTACCGAAATTTGGCACTAGAATTTTTTACGATTTTGAATATAATCATATTTCGCATAGTTCAAAAAACCAAACCTCATATTCGTGGATTCAATACTTTTTGGTCTATCAACTATTACTTGAAAGGAATCGTTATGTTAAAAAACGTGGTATTTTGAAAACCGTGCAAAAATTTGGGCAAAAAATACCCATGAAAAACAGGCAACACGCTATAGGGTTTTAGGAAAAATCCGCCCATGTGCCAGAGGTGAATAATCATTAGATTGATTTGAGCAAACTGATTGCTAGCATATATTCATAGCATAAATTCATAAAGCTCAAAAGAAATATAGTACGTAGTTTTCGAAACGAAATCATTCTTTTATCATGATTTATTATAAGGGTGCAATAATTTGGCGCTTCTTGTAGCTAGTATGAGTAATTTAATAAATTTTTTTTATAAATTTATGGTATCAATTGGAAAGAAATCGGCAATCGAAGCTTTTTAGTAGATTTCTCCACAAACGAAGCTTTATCTGTGAGTTCTAAAATACAAACAGGGCAACTATCAATGATGTAACGCAAAAATTTCATTTCATTTACCCCCTCCCTCTTCTCAGGGTTATTGTCCAATGTTTTATTCTTCGGTAGAAATAGATTTGGTATGTTTCAGGTTACTTTTTTACACCATATTTCACAAAATGTTGAAATTTTTCATTGTCCCTCCCTCAATACAAGTGTGACATGATTTATAATCAGCCCCTACACAAAGCTTTCGGGTAGTACTAATTTAGCACAAACCCTGTGCTTTTCTACTGCGCAGAACAAGCGACGATATAATGCGTACGACGGAAAAATTGATAAACACTGTTATGAAGTTTTTCAAATCAAATTTTACTTGCTACCATTAGTTTCCTCGGATTCTTACGAATCCATTGGTATACTATACTTAGGTAGTTTTATGGGAAAAGCGAGAGAAAAAGCGGGTTGAAGAAATCATTCATTTCATTCGCGTGCACGCATACATTCATATGAGTATCGTATATGCGTATTATATTGATATCCTCAATTCTGCAGATAAGAAGAAAAAGAAGCCCGACGGGGGCCTTAAAGCTTTCCCTCCGAATTTTTTCATTGCTTGTTATAAAATAGGCCATTTAGAACCATTTCCAAAAGAAATTAACCCTCTTTTCGAAAAAGCCGCGATTCGGAACAATTACCCAAGTTTCCCTAAAGTTCATATTGTGGATTACTGAAATCGGTGAAGAAGTGTCCAGCAATCGCCTCTGTGTGACAACGAGTTGCGGCGTTCTGTGGGACAACATCGAAGGAGCCATAGAAAATTTTCTGCTTTTCTCTGCTGCTGTGGAACGGTTCGATGTACGGGAGGTGGATGATCGCGCGACCAGGCAGCATGCCGGAACCCCTGCACCCAAGGGACGGACGAGGAAACAACGACGGTAGAGCGGTAAGTCTGCACAGATTCTCGTTCCTCAGGTACTTTGTTGGGTTTTGTTAGTGGGTCAGCGAGCCTTTTTTCTCTCAAGATTACAAATGGCGCCCAACTAAACGTACCCGAAAGCACATGTTAAGCCCAGTTGGCAATGATTTTATAGTTTAGATATAGTTTGAGTTTTGTGAATTTAGTTAATATTTAGCTCTGAAAATCTCTTTTCTTTATCATGGAGATTAATCCTACGCATTTAAGCGAGGAAGAATTAAATTATGAACTGGAATTGCGCAAGATAAAGGGTCCGGCACAATCCACCCGGCGAGACAGATGTTCTCGATTGCAGCAAGCCATGGAGCAAGACATGAGAACGGGTTGCTTTCATACCGACTCCTCTCACGTGATGGAAGACTCCCGAAATATTGTAGCTTGTCAATCCCGAATAAAACTTCTTCTCACACCGATCGACACTGCGATAAAAAAGCATGATATCGGATTTTTAGAAAATGTCAAATAGCGATTGCGTCATTATAGAAACCGTTTAATACGCGTTCACCCGCCTCCGGTTGAGTTACGACAAGAATATGAAAGCTTGCAAGCGCTGATTGCGGCTCTTTTAGAGGAAGTATACGTCGCGTTAAACCCGTCAATAGTTAGTCCAGTGAGGGAACGTAGTGAAAACACAACAGTGCATAGTGACAGAGTGGACCAAAGGAGCAACAGTTCCGACCATCGTTCAGAAGTCAGCATTCCCAATGTGTTTCGGGAGAGCACTAGGACAGCACCAGCGACCGGAACAGTTCCCAAAAACTCGTCAACCCAAACGATACGATTCGAGCAACAAGCAGGACCGACGAGAATCCAGAACGGACTACCAATTGCTTCCTCTACAACAGGCAAAGGACGGGGTCGGGGAGTTCCAACAAGATGGAACCTTACAGTACCTAGGTATCAGCGAAACGAAGACGATTCAAACGAGTGGGGACCGAACCCCTACAGTGACATCTCGCATGGACTGCCGCCTCCAGCATATCGTTCCGTAGACGCTTCAAGGGACGGAGGAGGAAGCAACAATTCCACAGAATACAACCGACTGCGGGATGAGTTACTAAATCATCTGCTGAGGCGTGAACGAAACCAACAGGATGGACCGAGAAATCCAAAAGCGATCCACAACTGGCCGTTCAAATTCCGAGGCGAAAAGGACACGACGTCACTCAATACGTTCTTGGACCGCGTGGAATGTTTCGCTCGTTCTGAAGGAGTGGAGGAGGAAATTTTGCTTAGATCCATCAAGCACCTGCTATTGGAAGACGAACTGGGTTGGTATGGACGAGCTTTTGCACAGGGATTACTGCTGTCGTGGAGGCATTTCAAAGAAAAGATTCGACGAGAATTCTTACCTGGTAGCTACGCGCAGATTTTACGCATCGAAGCGAATTTCCGGTTCCAAGGAACAAACGAGTCGTTCGCAAAATCTTATCGTGACATTTCAGCACTTTTCCGCTTCGTTAGTGCACCGATGGCAGAAGATGAAAAATTCTTCATCGTGAAGAAGAATATGAATGCAGAATACGCGGCGATAGTAGCGGCTGCCAGACCACGAACATTACTGGAATTGGCTGAGGTCTGCAACGGATTTGACGGAACAAGGTTATTACTGAACCGGCAGCGACGTGTACCGTTCCCGCACAATACTCTACTGGAGCCAAACTTTGCGACCCCAGTCTCTTCGCAAAGAACATACTCGGGCGCAGTCGCTCCACAGAGGTTCGGTAGAGTACACGCGATAGGGCTACATGAAGCACAAGAAGTCCAATCAGACAGCGATCCAATAGATTCAACATGTGCCGAGCAGGAAGATCAGGAGTGGGAGCAACAGCTGGAAAACCTTTGTCAACAGGTGAACGCGCTAAAAGGGCGGTTTGAAAGGAGAGAGCAACGTTGACCCGCAAATTCACAAGGATTCCCGTACCATCAGTCGACGCAGGAGCGACGTGGAACATCGAACACAGTAAGCAACATACCACAACCGCTGACACAGAATCAACCGCGGTCGCAGCAGCAACCCCAGAAGACTCCCATTCAAGAACCACACGATGAATCAAGGCGTCCAACGCTATCATGCTGGAACTGTGATGAAGACGGACATCGATTTATGGACTGCCCGAAGCCCCAAGCAGTGTTGTTTTGTTACCGTTGCGGTCGCAAAGGTTATTCGCTTCGTAGCTGTCCCATCTGTTCGACGGGGCAGGGAAACGCACAGGCGAGGAGTCAATAACAGAGGGACCAGCATCCTCGCAAAACTTCTACAGTCCCTCATTATTTCCCGAACTACGACACATCAACTCGATAATCATAAACATGGATGGAGACAATAGACCTCACGCAAACATTTCGGTACTTGGAAGACAGCTGACGGGTTTGCTAGACAGCGGCGCAAACTGTTCGTTAATCGGAGGAAGTACGGTAAGGATCGTCGAAGATCTAAACCTGAAAAAGGGTTTCCTGCGTGGCGGGATCCAAACGGCCGACGGCACCAAGCACAACATCGCCGAATTCGTCAAGCTTCCAGTCGCCTACAATAATCGGAACGAAACAATACCGATGTTACTCGTTCCCTCGCTATCGGATTGTGTCATTCTTGGTATGAACTTCTGGGAAAAGTTTGGAGTAAGAGCCGTGTGCAACAAGGTGGATTTAGCGTTGGAGGAGGAGACAAGTTGCTCTGAACCGATGAGAGAGCTGACCAGAAAACAACAGCGGGAATTAGACGCGGTGGTGACCACATTCCCGGTAAGCAAAAACTAGTGGTGGGTAATGCCGGGACATAACCGCGGTGTTGACGTAGGACTATTCGTTGGCGTATAATATTATTGAAATTCTGCTTATACTTCTTTCAAATGGTTAAATTAACCCATTAAATTTGATTTACCCGGCTTACCGGTTCGGTAATCTATTTAGTAAAACAATAAGAGTTGAAAGTTTGCGGTAAATTTCTGCCGATAAAAGATGGAATGCTGACTAGTACGTTTTACAATTCTTCTTAACCTCGCCGAACGACGAAGTTGAGCAGCAGAGGGTTAAGTTATTTGAAAGAGATAAAAGACTACTACGGCTATATCTGTCAAACTTTAGCTTCGGTTGTTCAAAAAGAAACCTTGTACATTTCACTGATGTTAAATTGTATATAGCCAAGAACGACA
>NW_026683627.1:0-30000 GCF_030247195.1 Topomyia yanbarensis | reverse complement strand
GAAACCGCAAATTTCGGAGGTTTAAAATCTTCGATGAGTTTTACAAACGTTAAACTGCGCATCATTTGAAAAAATAATTTTGATGGTATATCGTCCAAGAAGTATTTATGGTGAATTTTCTCAGGTTAATATTCATGACTACAATAAAGTCTAAACAAATTCGCTAAAGACACGAACTCTGTTACTAAATCTGAAAAATAATTCTGCATAATTTTAAAACTTCAAAAATTACGGTTTCGGAATTATGCCGTTTGGACAGTATGATCGATTTTCACCAAACCCCCACCAAACCGAATTTCTGGCTACGCCGCTGATTTCAAGTAAGTAGAAACAAAGTCGTTCTACACTCGTTCACAAGAAACTTTTTCGAATGCTGAATATCTATTATAATACATTGAAACCCCGATTTTATCAGCCAAATATGAACATATGTTTGATGGGCTCTAGCAGACGAACAAGACTGAATTCGAGTAAATCCTTTCTTGAGCATGTTTTCCTTATCATGAAGATGGAAATATGCAAAAATGAAAAATTCATCATAATCAGAAATAGTTATCAGACTACGGGAAGAATATTTTAACAGCTTCTGTTTATTATAAAGAAAAAAAAATGCCCGATTTAGTCAATGTCCCCATTTTGCCAGCCTAAAATACGCCATGAGACTGATAAAAATGGGTCTTTATTATATGTATTATTCACTGTGTTTCACATTAATAGGTACATTTCATTTTTGGAGATTTTTTTTATTGCATCGAACTACAACAATTTTTAGGTAGTTTTCAAGGGGTTATTTTACAGACTTCTTCCAAAATTTGGCAAAACTATTCTAATTCGTATACCAATTAATTGGTATACTTAAGGGTTTATATGTCGCAGATAGAGAAAATACTGAAATTTTCAGCTTTTTACATTTCTTATAAAAGAAATGTATAGAATTCGCTCAAACTTTAAAGATTTTTTCCGAGGCCCGGAGGGCCGAGTCTTATATACCAATCGACTCAGCTCGACGATTTGGGACAATGTCTGTGTGTGTGTCTGTGTGTGTGTATGTAACGGACAAATTCTCATTCATGTTTCTCAGCAATGGCTGAACCGATCTTATCCAAACCAATTTTAAATGAAAGAACTAAAAAACAGTATGAACGCTCCACGTTTGACCAGTCGTCTGATTGAAACACATAGTGTGTTTTAGTTTTAAGGGATTTGCGTCAAGCCGGCGCTAATCTATTCCGACAATACGTTAGTGTCGGTTCGGAGCCGAAACGCAACATAGTATGAAATAAGGATTTGTGCCCTCCTGTACAAAGACTGGTTTATACCAACAAATTTTCACCCTAGTGAGAAATTTTGGTTTTTACCAAATTTTCCTCCTTAGGGTGAAATATAGCATAGTGCTTTCGCATAGGCCTGCTAAGCCAAGACAAGTTTCGGCTTCACTTGTGTCTCATCGGCATAAACAGAACTTCTGCTCTAACGGGACATCACGTTTGACCAGTCGTTTGATTGAAACACATAGTGTGTTTTAGTTTTAAGGGATTTGCGTCAAGCCGGCGCTAATCTATTCCGACAATACGTTAGTGTCGGTTTCTGATGAGGCGAAGCCGAAACGCAACATAGTATGAAATAAGGATTTGTGCCCTCCTGTACAAAGACTGGTTTATACCAACAAATTTTCACCCTAGTGAGAAATTTTGGTTTTTACCAAATTTTCCTCCTTAGGGTGAAATATAGCATAGTGCTTTCGCATAGGCCTGCTAAGCCAAGACAAGTTTCGGCTTCACTTGTGTCTCATCGGCATAAACAGAACTTCTGCTCTAACGGGACATCACGTTTGACCAGTCGTTTGATTGAAACACATAGTGTGTTTTAGTTTTAAGGGATTTGCGTCAAGCCGGCGCTAATCTATTCCGACAATACGTTAGTGTCGGTTTCTGATGAGGCGAAGCCGAAACGCAACATAGTATGAAATAAGGATTTGTGCCCTCCTGTACAAAGACTGGTTTATACCAACAAATTTTCACCCTAGTGAGAAATTTTGGTTTTTACCAAATTTTCCTCCTTAGGGTGAAATATAGCATAGTATGAACGCTATTAATTTGTTTTTGATTCTGATGTTTAGTTTCCAAGATATGAATGCTTGAATGCGTAAAAATGGCATTTTTTGCAGTTTTTTGAAATTATCTACCGAAATTGACAATATAGATTAACAATTTATATGTTTTTGGGCAGTTTTAACGAATACCTTTCGAACAAGCTATAGATTGTAGAAATCGGACTATTATCAAAAGAGATATTTAACATTATATGCGGACGAAAGATTTTTATCATTTCCCATTGCCAGAAATATGGCCAAAAACATATAATCTATTATTAACGCCAAAACGGCTTATTTTAGGTCAATAGTATCTTCGGAGAATTTAATGGAGGTAATATGGCCTTTCTTTTGGAATTGTGCTTTTGCTGATTAATCCCCCTATCAGTGAGATATTTTCACAAATTTTCTTGGAAGTGATTATATCGAAATGATGTCTTCAGCAAATTTGTAGCTCTTATTTTTGCGAATAACTTTACTAAAGTCTTTAAATATCTATTTTGAATACTTTAAAAGTTATGGCTTGTTATTTGTTGATTACTCTTTGTCGCCCATTTATTGTTCAATATAGTAATAATCCATTGAAATAAGCTAAACATTATTTCGATAAAACGAATTTTGTATTTCATTTTTCTATCTACAACCGCTAGAAATAATCACCGAACACTTCCAAGTTGTCTGGAAGGAACTTGATAATTTATCAGTACAAAAATGTTCATTTGTGCGAACCTTCTGACTGCAATTTTTCTAACTTATAACCATCGGATCGATCTGAAACATATCGGAAAATGGAAGGCGAAAAAAATAACTCCAACCAACGGCGTAGCCAAGAGGAGGTTTTGGGGTTTAACGCCATAAACCCCCTCCCCTCCACCACACCCAAAAAAAAATTGGATTGAAGTTGAAAATTTATTGATGCTGACTGATTTAATTCAATATTACAATAACAATTATCTGATCCGTAGATTGATAACCTGTTGTTGTAAACATCATGAGGACTTTTGATAAATTGTCGGAATGGGATCCTGATATGTAACTGATCTATTGGTCTTGATTTTACAGTTGTCTAATAGCATCAATATCAAATTCCTGCCTGAAAACATTCCAATAGAAAATTCCAGAGTTCTGTAATCAATCATAATCCTCAGATTTCTTTTCAAATTGAGCTCGCTTTTGTAGAGATGTACTGTAATAAAGGTCTTTATTTAATAGAAAGCGAAGTTAAAACTGATTTAATGTCTATGAAACATAGAGCTGCTCACCAAAAAAAAAATGCATAACTTTCAACATTTGCTAAAAATGTTTTTGCCTTTCTCATTCACTCTAAAATTCGTCAATCTAATCCCGACCCGGACGGCCAAGTGTCATATGCCAATCGACTCAGTTCGTCGAGATCGGAAAATGTCTGTATGTATGTATGTGTGTATGTGGAAAAAATGTGACCTCGGTTTCTCAGAGATGGCTGGACCGATTTGCACAAAGTTAGTCTCAAATGAAAGGTACATCCTTCTCATCGGCTGCAATTGATTTTTTTTTTATTGATTGGACTTCCGGTTCCAGAGTTACGAGTTGAAGAGTGCAATCACACATCAAATTCCCATATAAACTGAAATGAAAAATTTGCAAAATCAAATTTGTATTTCTGATGCCAAAGGACTTTAAAATGCATGAAACATTGAGATTTGATGTAAACTCGAAAAAAATAATGTTTGACAAAAATTGACTTTTTTGGACTTTGGTACATTTTTGCCTTTTTCATATAGAAGGGTTATGTAATCACTCTAAAAATCGTCAATCATGCCGGCCCGGAGGGAGTATGCAATGAGGGGTTGCTACTTTAAAATTAAAACTTAGATGGATTATGATGTTCGTGACGTCCTGGGAACCCACCCACGGAATCTATTCTGGATGTGCGACGGCTGTGCTGACTTATTCTCGAATGATAATTTTCGTAGAATGGCTTCGCGTTGTTGCGACATAGTGCCTGACAACAATTCTCTGAAATCTATAAAGAACGACATAGCTGATTTGAAAGATGTCGTCAAAGCTCTCTCGGTTAAAGTTGACTCAAAACCGCTATCCCCAACTATAACGCCTTGGAATCGAATTGCTGAATATAATCCAGTTTCAAACACGCCTAAGCGCAAACGGGAAGATGATTCGCTCAAAACAAAAATTCCAAATATTCGTGGATCCAAAGCTGCGTTTGAAACAATAAAAACTATTTCACCACCTGAGGAGCTGTTATGGGTTTACTTGTCAGCATTCGATCCCAGCACGACGGATGATGAAGTTTCTACCCTTGTGAAAGATTGTCTGGGGGAGAATCTGCAACCGAGAATAGTTGGTCTAGTTCCTAAGGACAAGGATCTCTCAACTTTGAGCTTCATTACTTTCAAAGTTGGCGTTAGCAAATCATACAGGGATAAGGCTCTGTCCAAAGACTCTTGGCCGGAGAACATCTACTTTCGTGAATTTGTGACCAATTCAAAAATCCAACGACCTATCATCAGGATTACGGCGGAGAAGAATCCATCTGGTGGTGAACAGTAGCGCCAAGCTGTTCCGGATAAACTCATCTGTCCAACTTCTTGTATCCCGGCGAGCGATTTAGGTTTACCTGGCGAATCGGCGACTTCTTCTGTGTCAGGTAAAGCCAAGAAGGGTATATGTCCTTCCGAAGCAATACAAGATGCTGCACGCCCTCAATGTAAATTTCACTTACAGTCTGCTGATGAACACAACTCTACCGCCGCTGTGAATCTTCAATGTCAAAAACAAAATTTGGATCCCATCGTAACGAGCACGTCTCTTCATAGCACATTCGGCTCTACAACGATCACAGAAGGACTAAGCACTCTATGCTATGCTGGTATGACTCATCGCACCCTGGGACGCACTGCTGCTAGCACTATGGAAGCCCTAGATCCCCCTGCCACAGTCGAGCCATTGCAGCCAGCGTTCACCAGTCGTCCCGGTCCTGTGTGCAGGAGTGGTGAAGGGGTCTTCCAAATCGATACCAACGGCAAGTACGAACCTGATTTTGTTAATGCAAGCATTGATCAGCTCCTCGCTTCCAGTCAATCGCGGCATTCAAACCTACAAATATATTACCAGAATGCCGGTGGTATGTATTCAGTAATCGAAGATTATTTGGTAGCAAGTTCGGATGAATGCTTCGACATAATCGCCCTCACAGAGACGTGGCTTAGCGATAGCACTCTGTCAGTGCAAGCATTTGGTGCCAACTACGATGTTTTCCGAACTGATCGCAGCTCACGTAACAGTCTCATGGCTACCGGCGGCGGGGTACTTGTGGCTATCCATCGTCGATTGAAAGCGCAACTGATTGACGATACTTTGGGGGTCTGTGTCGAGCAGGTGTGGGTGCGAATCAAACTGGCTGGCTACGCACTTTTTCTTTGCGTGGTTTATCTTCCACCGGACCGCACTCGCGATTCGACATTGATTGATTCACATACTGAGTCACTGGAACGGATTTCCGCTCAAGCAAGCCCGGTTGATGAGATCCTGATTGTTGGTGATTTCAATTTCTCCGGATTAAAATGGCGCTCTGCTTCTGACGGATTTATGTTCGCTGATCCCGAATTGTCATCTTTTCATGCTGGTATCACCAGTTTGCTTGACTGCTACAGTCTAAATCTGCTGCGCCAAACGAATAATGTGGTGAACGAGAACAACAGAATCCTTGATCTCTGTTTTTCGAGCAAATATGACTACGCGCCAAAAGTTACCGCAGCACCGTTCCCCCTGGTAAAGACTGTTAGACATCACCCTCCCCTGCATATATTGCTTGAAGCGATTCGAGTGAAACATGACTGCAATGCTTCTGACACCGTCAGCTATAATTTTAGAAAAGCCAACTATAATAGCATTATTGACTTCCTGTCGAATATCCACTGGACTGAAATTCTCGACAATGATGATGTCAACGTTGCAGTGCAGACCTTCTCCAATGTTATGAGCTATGCTATCGATCGCTATGTACCCAAAAGAAGTGGCCTTCAATCTAAGCACCCAGCGTGGTACACTGCCGAGCTGAGACGGTTAAAAGCGACTAAAAGAGCCGCTCTGAAGAAGTACTCCAAGTTTGGGGGCTACGTGCTGCGACAACACTACGTTCATGTTAACCAAGTCTATAAAAAGACATCGAAGCGTTGCCATGCCGATTACTTGCGAAACGTGCAACGTAAGTTGAAGTCCGAACCTAAAACATTCTGGAAGCATGTAAACGAGCAAAGAAAGGAATCCGGGTTGCCTTCAACGATGAGTTATGGAGGACGTATGAGCTCTAGTTTACAGGAGATCTGCCAACTATTCTCTGAAAAGTTCGCGAGTGTTTTCTCCAACGAGAAACTGACACCGACCCAGGCTTCACGCGCGGCTCTCAATGTACCTCAATCATACCAGTCTTTGAACTCTATCAATATCGACAATAATATGGTACAACTGGCGATTAGCAAAATGAAGGCTTCAACCTCGGCAGGCCCAGATGGTATACAAACTATTATTCTAAAAAAATGCTCTGCCGGTCTAATTGAACCTCTTTGTCATCTGTTTCAATTGTCGCTATCAACCGGAGTATTTCCCGAACTCTGGAAATCCTCCTTCATGTTTCCAGTTCACAAAAAAGGTGATAAAAAGGTAGTTGACAATTACCGTGGTATTACAACGCTAAGCGCAGTTCCTAAGCTGTTTGAAATGGCTGTGTTGGAACCCATCTCCAGCCACTGCAAACAGTATATCTCCGAGACTCAGCATGGATTTATGCCGAAACGTTCAACATCTACGAATCTTCTGTCGTTCACAACATATGTTACAGATGCTATGTCGGACGGCCTTCAAACTGATGTTATCTACACGGATCTTTCAGCTGCTTTTGACAAGATAAATCACGCTATTGCAGTGGCAAAATTGGATAGACTTGGCTTTGGTACTAATATTCTCCGTTGGATGCAATCGTATCTCAGTGATCGTCGTCTAGCAGTCAAGATAGGTGATTGTGTATCCGAAGAGTTCTTTGCTTCATCTGGTATTCCGCAAGGCAGCCATCTCGGTCCATTTATTTTTCTTCTGTATTTCAACGACGTTAACTTTTGTTTAGAAGGACCACGGTTGTCTTTCGCCGACGACCTCAAGTTATACCATAGAATACGGAATACTGATGATGCAGCTTTCCTTCAACGCCAACTGGAAACCTTTGCGGAATGGTGCGAGATCAACCGAATGACCCTAAACCCCAAGAAATGTACGGTCATTACGTTCTCGAGGAAAAAAACGCCAATTCGATTCAATTACTGTCTAGCTGAATCCACAATTGACAGAGCGAATTGCGTCAAAGATCTCGGAGTTTTTCTCGATGAACAACTGACGTTTAAACAGCATATCAGCTATATTGTCGCAAAGGCATCACGCTGTTTGGGGTTCATAATGAGAATATCTAAGCACTTTTCAGATATTTACTGCTTGAAATCTCTCTACTGCTCACTCGTTCGATCAACTCTGGAATATTGTTCAGTTGTGTGGAACCCTCATTATCTCAACGGTGTCCATCGAATTGAGACAGTACAGCGCAGATTTGTTCGGTTTGCCCTTCGTCGATTGCCTTGGAGCAATCCTCACCAGCTGCCAAGTTATGAAAGCCGGGGTTTGCTTATTGGACTCGATACATTGCAAGTGCGACGGGATCTATTCCGTGCTATGACGATTTCGGATATTTTGCAAGATCGAATTGACTGCCCCGAGCTTCTCAGTGCGATAAATATGAATGTTCGCCCTCGCGCCCTTCGCAATAATTTATTCCTCCGATTACCTCTTCGCCGGACTAACTATGGAGTAAACGGTGCCATCATTGGTTTGCAGCGGACCTTCAACAGAGTGTCATCCGAGTTCGATCTTCACATTCCACGTAGCAGATTACATGTTGACTTTTTAAATAGATTAAGAAATTATCATTAGGACCACACTGTGTCTGTTGATATTAATTAATTATAAATAAATTCAGTTCGTTATAAATAAACTAGTTTAAAATTTCTTAACAAGTTGAAAATTTTCGGCAGGACCCGGACCTCCTGGATCTTTCTCCATGATCCGTCGCTGGTTTCAAGCGATGTTTCAGTATCACATAGTATCTCAAGATCGTGGCTGTCGATCCGTTGCATGTATGTGCAAATCGTACTGAACATGTGAGAGGCTGAGAGCAAGAGTGGGTTAAAAGTTCGCTGCGAGCAAAAGCGGTATACGTTTTATTTAGAGCAAAACCGGTTTAAGTACCAGTCAGAGCAGAAATGGGACAAAAAAACCTTAGCGCAAAAATGGGTTAAAAGATATACCACTTTTGCCCTGAGAGGATATATATTCCATTTTTATTCTAAGAATGTTTTCAAAAATGATTTATCACCAATCAAGGAAAACCATCATCAATATGGTTATCATTTGAAAGGAGGTGGTTAGTAGATATGGGAAATCGATAATTACGCCATTTTGAATTCCAAGATGGCGGCTTCCGGTTACCACAAAATAGTAAGAACCACCATCAATATGGGTGTCATTTGAAAGGGGATGGTGAGCAGACACCGAAAATTGACCACCACCGCCATTTTGAAATCCAAGATGGCGACTTCCGGTTACCACAAAATAGTGAGAGCCACCATCAATATGGGTATCATTTGAAAGGGGATGGTGAGCAGACATCGAAAATTGACCATTACCGCCATTCTGAATTCCAAGATGGCGACTTCCGGTTACCACAAAATAGTGAGAACCACCATCAATATGGGTGTCATTTGAAAGGGGATGGTGAGCAGACACGGAAAATTGACCACCACCGCCATTTTGAAATCCAAGATGGCGACTTCCGGTTACCACAAAATAGTGAGAACCACTATCAATATGGGTGTCATTTGAAAGGGGATGGTGAACAGACATCGAAAATTGACCTTCACCGCCATTTTGAAATCCAAGATTGCGACTTCCGGTTACCACAAAATAGTGAGAACCACTATCAATATGGGTGTCATTTGAAAGAGGGTGATCAGCAGACACCGAAAATTGATCATTACCGCCATTTTGAAATCCAAGATGGCGACTCCCGGTTACCATAATATAGTGAGAACCACCATCAATATGGGTGTCATTTTATAGGGGATGGTCAGCAAACACCAAAAATTCACCATCACCGCCATTTTAAAATCCAAGATGGCGACTTCCGGTTATCACAAAATAGTGAGAACCACCATCAATATGGGTGTCATTGTTACAGTAAAATGTGTAATTTAAATGTAAAAAAGGGAGGAATAAGAGATTAGTGTGTACTGCAAGAGGTGGGCATTTGACAGCCCGCTTGAAAACAAAAGATCGCTGCACAATTTGCTTGAAAACAAATCCCCGGAAGAACGGGTGCCAAAATAAAAATGGATAGTCTGATAAAAGAGGTTGACCGAGTACGGTCGGTGGCGGTCGGCGACTCCCGCCGAAAAAAGTTTAGTCGGAAAAGATAGTTGACCGAGCACGGTCGAGAGCGGTGGTGTTTCTCCCCGCTGGAGAGTCTGAAAAAAGAGGTTGACCGAGTACGGTCGGTGGTTTCCCGATATTCTAAGTGAGGACTTTGGATGGCGTCTGGTTTTCGATCCGTTTAATTACTCTAGCCGGGAGGTGCGGGAGAAAAATCGTTTTTTCGTTAATTTGACCTCGACCGATTCGGGTGCTCTTCACGATTCGACTAGTTTCATGCTTCTGTCGGAGGCGTCTGTGGCGGACGTGAATTCAAGGTTGGAGAAACCGGTGACGGCTTTGCAATACCGGCCAAACTTTGTTGTGAAAGGACCGGCCGCATACGAGGAGGACAATTGGAAGTGGATTAAGATAGGCGAAACGATCTATCGGAATCTGAAGCCGTGTACGAGGTGCATCTTCATCAACGTGGATCCGGAAACTGGAATACCCAGCACAAACTCGGAACCACTAAAGACGCTCAAAACGTACCGTCGACAACCGGGCCTTGGCGATGATCCAGTTCGGCAGCTACACACAACCACGACAGCCTCAGTGGAGATCGACCGCGGTCTCTGATGACCTCAGCATTATCGGGTAAGCCTGCACACTATTAATTCTCACCTCCCCTTGTTAGCCCTTACCATTAAATATATATGTTTTGGGATTATTAGACATTCTCTGTCTGTTTTGGGTGAAGCCAATTATTTGTTACAATGGCGCCCAACATAAAATCCCACATGTTTATTTGAGCCAATTAGTAGATTAGTGTAACATTAAAGATTTGTGGTAGTAATTAAGTTTATTTGGTTTGCGATCCATTAAGAAACTTTTAGGATGGACTTCACCCATCTAAATGACGAAGAGATCAACTACGAGTTGGCCTTACGTCACATGGTTAATCTAGGTTCTATGACTCATAGAGTCAAAGTTCAAAAGTTGAGGGCCGCTGTTCAAGATGACCGGACCCGAAACATTTTTCACAACAGTTCGGATCACGTTATGAGTCCAACTGTTAATATAGAATCCTGTCAGGTAGCCATTTATGAGCTACAGAAAGCTGTCGGACCTGCTCTTCAGAGCACCGACAAGCAAAATTTAAGTCAATTACGGTCGCGACTCGTACATTATAGGAACAGGTTGGCATGTCTCAAGCCGCCGGGTTTCCTAGCAGACGCGCACAGATCGCTCGACGCGCTTGTCAGAGTGTTAATCAGTGACGTGAACAGTGCTTTAACCAATCCAGTGAGTGTGGCAGGTTATGGAAGTGCAGGAGGGGCAGTGCCAAAAACCAATCGGCAGCTGCTAGCGGACGAGAACAATCCAACGCAAGACGATAACGGCGCCAGGGCGACTGGACCGGACGCGTCGACAGAGCATAGCAGAAGAAGCAATCAACATACAACGCTTCCGGCATCCAGCTCGTTACTATCCGCGAGCCGAGGGCAAGGTGCTCTCGAATTGGACTTCTCCGGCAGACGTTTCTATAGCGATCACGGACGGATTACGACAGAGTCACATTACACGCCGCCACCACTGGACATTCCACCGACTCCCAGGAGTGTTCACAATCACGAGCGGTGGGACAATTCGCGCTTAGCGGATCAGCAAGAAGAGGAGAGAGCCGGCTGGAATTCGATCGATAACCAACGCAGGTCGGAACGAAACGACCGAGCAGGAACAGCCAGCGGCACGAGAGGAAACAGGAACGTATGGGAAGAGTACGACCAGCTGCGCGATGATTTACTGCATCACCTACTGCGGCGAGACACCAGAACGGCGAGCGATCGGGGCGACGACAGGCGCACAACGAAAGCAGTACACAACTGGCCATTCAAGTTTCGGGGAGAGAAGGACACTACGTCGCTAAACATATTCTTGGACCGAGTTGAAACATTCGCTAGATCGGAAGGGATGAACGACGACACCTTATTGGCATCGATCAAACATCTGTTACAGGAAGATGCTTTGGATTGGTACGCACGAGCCATGGCGCAGCACACATTACTTTCCTGGGAGGCATTCAAACGGGAGATACGGAAGGAATTCCTACCCAGTGGATATGCACAGATTTTGCGCCTTGAGGCTTGCTTCCGATTCCAAGGACCCAACGAGGCATTTTCGAAATATTATAGGGATATCGCAGCATTATTTCGGTCTGTTACGCCACCGATGTGCGAGGAAGAGAAGTTTTTCATCGTAAAGAAAAACATGAATGCCGATTATGCAGCGATCGTGACCGCAGCCAGACCACACACTATACAGGAAATGGTGGAAATCTGCACCAGCTACGATGAAACGAGGATGCTTCTGAACAGGCAACGCAGGGTTCCAATTCCGCACAGTGCGCTTTTAGAGCCTAGTTTCGCAACACCCACTGTTGTACCAAGACCAGCACCGGCAATGCAGCATCAACCACGGTTCGGCAGGGTACACACAGTAGAGCTGGAGGAAAACTCGGCAGGCGGATTGGTCGACGGGCAAAATTCCTCGCTCGATGAAGAAGGAGCATACTCGCAACATGATGACGGATACTGGCAGCTGAAGATAGACCAGCTCACGGAGCAAGTCAGCGCGCTGAAGATGCAGTTGACGACGAGGAACGCTAGACCAACGTTTACGTCAGCACATAATTTGGAGAAGGCGAACGTCGCACAGCAGCACAGACAATACGCGTCACAACCACTCACGCAGCAGACACTGCGTCAGTACAGCAACCAGGTACAGAGACAGCAACCTCCGCCTGCGCAGCACCACTCTCGGGAGTTGCAAGCTCCGCAGAACTCAGTACGAGGAGAGCAAGACAGAGCTGGGGAACACAGAACAGATCCGATAGACCAGAGACGTACGGGTAACTCCGCTAGCGAATGACGGATCCCAATAGTAGCATGTCTGTAATAACATACGTACATGGAACTATTGAGATCCAGAGCTACAGGTCCAAAGCCCTGGTAAAGGAGGATGGTTGTGATGATCCGGGCCGAGATCACCACGTAAAGCAAGGTAGGGCATAACCCCAATTCCAAGGCGTGAAGCGACCCGTGCCGAGGGATGAGTGATCGAGGGGGTGAAAAAGATGCTCGATCGTTAACGGAGCCTGTGGGGTACCTGGGCAACCCCCACAGTAAGCGTCCCTTACCACGCTAATGCGGAGCTCTGGCGTGGCGGACATATATTTCTCGCGCTACTCGTGGGAATTTTCATGGAGCAAAATAAAAATAAAAATAAGCAGACGGAGGTGCCAAACCCCTTCGCAAGAGGTGGTTTGGCGAGGTCTCCCCCCCGTGGGGAGAGTAGTGGAACGATGAGTGCTGTACTCGAAAGCACCAGTGACCCCCCAGCAGCGGTAGGCAATACCCCTACCAATGCATCGGAGGGGCCAATAGCTGCGATGCGCAAAGTAGCGAAGCAACTCGATGCTATAATCGACTTCGCTAGCGCAAAGCAGAACATAGCCAAGGAGTTGAAGTTGAGCCTTCTGGAGCTCCGGAAAGCTGTTCGTGTCGCAAGACAGGAACAGCAGGCATATGTTGAGAGGGTGGAATGTCGGGAGAGGCCCGACTGAGAAACCCAGACAGTGGCCTCCAATAGGGAGGAAAGAGAGAAGGTTAATAGAGGTTCACAGACAGTGGCCTTTACCTTCTATGGAGCAGCCACGTCGATCGGAGCGGCGACCGAGTTCCCCTCGAAGGGAAAGGGAAAGGGCAATCGCAAGACGGCATCGAATGCGAAGCGCCCTAGGAAGTCGCCAGGAGAGGGTGCCAAAACCGACACCACTCGGCGTGCAACCGTCAAGGTCAAACGCCGCCTGGGTGAGGTAAGCGAGGGCGAGAGTGACCTCGCTGTTGAGAGCGATGGTACCAGCAACCCGGCACGACCGGGGCAGGGGGGCTCAAACCCCTGGACGCTGGTTACCAAGAAAAAGCCGGCACCGAAACCGGAGGTACCGCGGCCTGTGAGGAAGGCCAAGGACAGAGGCGAAGCCTTGTGGTTAAAAACCGACAAGGACAAATACGCCGATGTCCTTAAATCGATGAAGGCGGCCGAAAGCCTCTCGGCCCTTGGGCAGGATGTGCGTAGCGTAAGACGCACCAACACGGGAGAGATGCTCCTGGTGTTGAAGCGAGGCGCACAATCAAGTGCAATATACAAGGCCTTGGCCCAAGAGGTCCTTGGTGAGGGCGCCCAAATCAGGTCGCTAGGTGCGGAAACAACTCTCCAGTGCAAACACTTGGACGAGTTCGCGACCGCAGAAGACGTCGCCGCAGCCGTCAAGGAGCAATGCGGCGTCACAATCGAGCGGGCCTCTGTGCGATTGAGGGACGGACCCTCTGGCACCCAAGTAGCCTACCTCAGGCTACTGAATGCGGATGCCAAAAAGGTAACCGAGAAAGGGAAGCTGAAGATCGGCTGGTCGGTATGCCCTATTAGTATACCCCAGCCGCCTTCAGTGGACAGGTGCTATCGGTGCCTAGAATCCGGCCATAAAGCTTACGAATGCAAAGGCCTAGACAGGAGTAAGCTATGTCGTCGATGCGGCGAGGAGGGGCATAAAGAGCGGGGGTGCACTAAGGCATATAAGTGCCTTATCTGCACCTCTAAGAAGCAAGCCCATAAACATGCTATGGGCGGACCTTCGTGTCCCTTCGGCGAGTTAAATAAGAAGAAGCCGTGAGAGTCACACAGCTAAATCTTAACCATTGTGCAGCAGCCCAACAGCTGCTGTGGCAGTCGGTCTCGGAGTCGAGGACAGATGTCGCCCTATTATCAGACCCGTACAGCATCCCTGCCGGCAACGGCAATTGGGTGTCGGACGGGTCTGGAATGGTGGCAATCTGTACAACGGGAAGGTTCCCGGTTCAAGAGGTAATACACCCCTCCGCCGAGGGTGTGGCGATTGCCAAGATCAATGGTGTGTTCTATTGCAGCTGCTACGCCCCACCAAGGTGGCCAATAGAACAGTTCTACCAGATGATCGACAGGCTCTCGTCGGACCTCGTGGGCCGGAAACCGGTAGTAATAGCGGGAGACTTCAACGCTTGGGCAGTGGAGTGGGGCAGCCGCTGTACAAATAGCAGGGGTCAAGCGCTAATGGAAGCGTTTGCGAAACTCGATACTGTGCTAGCTAATGATGGCTCCGCTAGTACATTCCGTAGAAACGGAGTGGAGGCGTGGATTGATTTGACCTTTGCCAGCCCGAGTCTGGCTCCAGGCATGGAATGGAGGGTAGACGAAGGCTACACCCATAGTGATCATTTAGCAATCCGCTTTAAGATCAACTATGGTGTGCAGCATCCGAGGGCGGGAGATCCCTGTCAGGTACGCGGGTGGAAGTCCAATCACTTCGACAGCGAAGCTTTCACCGCGGCCCTGGGACTGGAGGCCAACACCGACAGTCTAAGCGGGGATGCGCTGGTAGCTGTTCTATCACGCGCGTGCGACGCCACTATGCCGAGAAAAACACTGCCAAGAAACGGTAGATGCCCGGTATACTGGTGGAGTGCCGAGATTGCAGCTCTACGGTCAGCCTGTCTCAGAGCTAGACGTAGGATGCAAAGAGCTCGCAAAGAGGATGCAAGAGAGAACCGCCGTGAAGTGTTTCGAGCTGCGAAATTAGCCCTTAACAAGGCTATTAAAAGCAGCAAGAGAGCGTGTTTCGACAACCTGTGTAAGAGTGCCAACGCGAATCCGTGGGGTGACGCCTACCGGATTGTGATGGCCAAGACCAAAGGGGGCTCCTCACCCCCAGAACGGTCTCCGGACCGGTTGGCAACGATTATCGAAGTACTCTTCCCGTCTCGAGCCACAAGCCCCTGGCCACCTGCACTACGAGACAGTGCGGGCACGGTCGAAATGGTGGCTCCAGTGACGAACGAAGAACTACTCGCAGTGGCTAAATCCCTAGCAATGAACAAAGCTCCAGGGCCGGATGGAGTCCCGAACAACGCTCTCAAGGCAGCGATCATAGCGAACCCGAACATGTTCAGGCTAGCTATGCAGAGATGCCTTGACGAGTGCCGTTTCCCCGATAGATGGAAAAGGCAGAAATTGGTGCTGTTGCCGAAGCCCGGGAAGCCGCCAGGCGACCCATCGGCGTACAGACCAATCTGTCTGATAGACACGACTGGCAAACTGCTTGAGAGGATCATCCTCAACAGGCTCACCCCGTACGCGGAAGGTACGGACGGTCTGTCAAGCAACCAGTTTGGCTTTCGGAAGGGTAAGTCCACAGTGGACGCTCTCAACTCAGTGATAAATACTGCCGAGATAGCGATCCAACGAAAAAGGCGAGGTATTCGATACTGTGCGTTAGTGACACTTGACGTGAAGAATGCATTCAACAGCGCAAGCTGGGATGCCATCGCGCTCTCGTTACACCGGCTTAGCCTACCGGTGGGGCTGTACCGGATCCTGGAAAGTTACTTCCAAAACCGCGTACTGCTATACGAGACCGATGCCGGTCAGAAAAGGGTTCCGATTACCGCCGGAGTCCCGCAGGGCTCGATCCTAGGCCCGGTGCTATGGAACCTCATGTATGACGGGGTTCTGAGACTGAAGTTCCCTCCTGGGGTCAAGATCGTCGGCTTTGCCGACGACGTAACCTTGGTGGTCTACGGGGAGTCAATTCCTCAGGTAGAACTAACCGCAGAACACGCGATTAGCACGGTGGAGGAATGGATGAGCGCGAGAGGCCTGGAGCTCGCTCATCATAAGACGGAGGTAGTTATCGTCAACAACCGCAAGTCGGCACAACATGCAGTTATCCATGTGGGAGAAGTCGCGATCACTTCACAGCGAAGTCTGAAGTCTCTCGGAGTCATTATAGACGACAAGCTGACCTTCGGCAGCCATGTCGACTATACGTGCAAGAGAGCGTCGACTGCTGTTGCGGCACTATCGAGAATGATGTCCAACAGTTCAAAGGTGTGCGCCAGTAGACGTAGGTTACTGGCAGGCGTTGCCGTATCTATCCTCAGGTACGGCGGCCCGTCATGGTCAAGAGCACTGAGGGTAACCAGTTACCTACAGAAACTGGAGAGCACCTACCGCGTGATGTGCCTCAGAGTGATATCTGCCTACCGCACGGTATCACACGATGCATCCTGCGTGATAGCGAGCATGATGCCAGTCGGGCTGGTCATTCGGGAAGATGAGGAGTGCTTTGAGCTACGTGGAAATAGGGGAGCCCGCGAGCGCACCAGGGTGACCTCGGTCGCCAGATGGCAGCGTGAGTGGGACAACTCCTCGAAAGGTAGGTGGACCCACCGGCTGATACCTAGCATATCGAGCTGGGTGGGAAGACCCCATGGGGAAGTTCACTTCCACCTGACACAATTCCTGTCAGGCCATGGCTGTTTCCGTCAGTACCTCCACAGGTTCGGGCACGCGGAGGTCCCAGTCTGCCCGGACTGCCCAGGTGTAGATGAAACTGCCGAACACATACTGTTCGTATGTCATCGGTTCGACGTCGAAAGAAGAGCAATGCTTGACGTCTGTGGCTGGGACACAACCCCGGATACCCTTATCCAGCGGATGTGTCAAACGGTGGAGAAGTGGAACGCAGTCTCGGCTGCTACCATCCAGATTGCCAGTAGGCTACAGGTAATCTGGCGAACCGAGCAACAGACGGCGGGCACGGCTAACTAGTGATTGGTTAGCTGGAGCGAAAAAGGCCAAGCGCAAAATAAGAGAGTGAATGGTCTGTTCATGCCGAGGTAGGTTGGCGCAGCGAATGGCAACCGCGTAAGGGGTAAACCCAGCCACCCCGAAGCAAGACAGAAGAGTGAGTGTATAGGCGTATAAGTGGACTGCCTCATGCCAAGACGGGAGGGTCGTAGCGTAGTATGTTGGAACTAAGCTATCGATGCCTCATGGCGTGGCAGAGGAGTGAAAGGGTGAGCATCCAAGTCAGTCTCACACTGCGTGTTAAGGGTGAGCATAAAAGTCAGCCTCACAGGTTGGTAGCAAGCAAGGAATGAAAAAGGTGAGCACAAAAGTCAGCCTCGCATGGTATGTCAGAAGTGGGGCCTAAGAAAAATGTCCCACATGGGATGCCAGAGGGAGTGACAAAGGTACAATAGAGTGGCACGATTGAGAGTGAATCAGGTGATAGGGTGAGCACCCAAGTCAGCCTCACATGTATGGGTAGGGCGAGCACAAAAGTAAGCCTAGCAAGGAATGAGTAAGGTGAGCACACAAGTCAGCCTCGCATGGAACGTAAAAGGTGAGCACAAAAGTCAGCCTCATGTGGGAGTGTTTGAGAGCGAATCAAAGTGTGATTGAGAGAGCACCCAAGTAAGCCTCATACAGGATGTATGATCGCGCGAGTGAGAGTGAATGAGTACACTTAGTACAGCCATCCCCCCAGAAGTAATACCGAGAGGTAGTTCCTGGGAGGAATGATGGCGGAGCCCAATGGAGTTTAGTCGGTATTAATGGCTGGTCACCATTCGAGTCCGACACGCCCCCAGTGCACCCCGTGTGGTAGATTGGACCCTACCGTTAGCACGTGTACTGGGCTAGGACATAAAGGTCTTCTCCATTGCAAAAAAAAAAAAAAAAAAAAAGAGACGTACGGGTATGATCTGCTGGAACTGCGATGAGGAAGGACATCGTTTTATGGATTGTGCAAAGCCACAGGCAATTCTTTTCTGCTATCGTTGTGGACGAAAGGGATACTCTCTACGCAGCTGCATCACGTGTCGGACAGATGCGGGAAACGCCACCGCGGGGAATCTGCAATAGAGGGTAAGGAATCTCCGCAATCAATAGAAAACCCCTCCGATACCACCGAACTAGGATTACTAAATACAATTATCATTAATCCCGGACTAGACAATCGCCCACATGCAATCATTAGTATACTGGGCAAAGAAATGACAGCGCTGCTGGATAGCGGGGCGAACTGCTCACTGCTAGGTGGCAACAATGTAAAGATCGTCGAACAGCTAAGTCTGCGCAAAGGAAACGTGATTGGAGGCATCAAAACAGCGGACGGCACGCAACATAAAATTTCACACTTCGTTCGAGTGCCGATAGTTTTTAACAACCGGAACGAGACCATCCCATTGCTGTTGGTTCCGACAATTCCGGATTGCCTGATCCTGGGCATGAACTTTTGGGACAAGTTCGGAGTCAAAGCAACATGCTGCAGTGTGGAAACAGAGCTGGAGGAGACGGAGCTGAACGAGGATGAGCCAATGAAAGTCCTGAGCGCAGCACAACACAGACAGCTTAAGGAAACACTTGCGAAGTTCCCAACAGCGGAAGGAAGGCTGGGCAGGACAACATTATATGAGCACCGAATAGACGTCGGAGACGCACCACCACGCAAGCAGCGACACTATCCAATGTCTCCGTATGTGCTAGAAGAAGTGAACCGCGAGATCGACAGGATGCTCGCTCTGGATGTGAAAGAAGAAGCGCTATTTTCTCCGTGGAACAACCCACTGGTAGCGGTTAAGAAGAAAACTGGGAAGTACCGGGTCTGTCTGGACGCCCGCCACTTAAACTCGGTGATGGTGAACGAAGGGTACCCTATTCCGCAAATCTCGTCGATCATCAACAATCTCGGCGGCTGCGAGTACATTTCGTCAATCGATCTCAAGGATGCGTTTTGGCAGTTACCGTTGCAGGAGGCATCTAGACCGTTGACAGCATTTACGGTTCCATCACGAGGACACTTCCAGTTCAAGGTAGTTCCCTTCGGACTTTGTACAGCGAGTCAAGCCCTCGCGCGACTAATGACACACTTGTTCGCAGACATGGAACCATACGTATTTCACTACCTGGACGACATCGTAATCTGCTCCAAAACGTTCGACGAACACATCAAGCTGTTGGAAGAAGTAGCGAGGCGTCTACGAAGAGCAAACTTGACGATATCGCCAGAGAAATCCAAGTTCTGTCGTCGAGAAATCAGATATCTGGGGTACATTTTGAATGAGAGCGGATGGAAAGTCGATGAAGAAAAGATCGAGAGCATCGTGAAATTCCCAGCTCCAACGAATCGGAAGGAGGTGCAACGGTTTCTCGGCATGTGCAATTGGTACCGACGTTTTATAGCAGATTTCTCTCGAGTGGCAGTACCAATAACGGAACTGACGAAGACAAGGAATAAGTTTCGATGGAATACGCAAGCAGACGAAGCATTCCTAAAGCTCAAAGCAGCGTTGGTATCAGCCCCGGTGTTGGCAATGCCGGACTATACAATGCCATTCGCTATTGCCTGCGATGCCAGCGATGTCGCGATTGGAGCCGTACTGACGCAGGAGACCGACGGAGAAGAACACCCGATTTGCTACTTTTCACAGAAGCTATCGTCTTCGGAACGGAAGTATTCGGTAACGGAACGGGAATGTCTGGCGGTCATCCGCGCCATCGAGAAGTTCCGAGGGTACATAGAAGGAGTGAAGTTTACAGTTTTTTGCGACCATGCCGCACTCAGCTACCTGCGATCGATGAAGAATCCGACAGCCCTCATGAGCCGGTGGTTGTTACGTTTAAACGCATTCGACTTTGAGATCAAGTACCGGAAGGGAAGCATCAACGTAGTGCCGGACGCACTATCACGGATAGTGGCATCGGTGTCCTTCGACGGTGCGAACTCCACTGATTCGTGGTACATGCAGCTAAAGGATAAAGTACAGAAGGAAGGCGATCGTTTCCCGGACTTCAGGTTAGCGAACGACGAGCTGTACAAGAACTGTTTAAGCAAGGACGAAGATGGAAATGCGATCCACTTGTGGAAAAAGGTGGTACCATTCGAAGAGCGACGCGGGTTAATAGGCAAGTTCCATGACTCACCTACAGCAGCACACTTGGGTTTCCACAGAACTCTTCAGAAACTTCAAGCCCATTTTCACTGGCCGAAGATGCGGGAGGAGGTAAGCAACTACGTCAAGAGCTGCCAAACCTGCAAGGCAAGTAAAGCACCAAACACAAGGATGATGCCACAGATGGGAAACTTGAAGCCAGCCAAAATGCCCTGGGAGTTAATATCAATGGACTTCGTTGGTCCGTTCACACGCTCGAAGCAGGGAAACACAGTCATGCTAGTAGTCGTAGATTGGATCACGAAATACGTCGTCGCACACCCAATGAAAAACGCGGACGCTTCAAAGATGGTTCAGTTTCTGGAGCAGGAAGTCTTCTTGAAGTTTTCACGTCCCAGAATAGTTTTATCGGACAATGGAAAACAGTTCGAGTCGACGGTGTTCAAGTCATTGCTAGCTCGGCACAACATCGTGCATATGAAGACGGCTTACTACTGCCCAATGGTAAACAATGCAGAGCGGGTCAACAGAGTACTAATCACCTGCATTCGAGCATTGCTAGAAGGAGATCATCGAGAGTGGGATTCACAGCTTCCAGCAATCACGGCGGCCATCAACGGTGCGAAACATGATGCGACCGGAGTAAGTCCGCATTTCGCCAACTTTGGAAGGGACCTAATACTTCACACAGATCTCTACGTGCAACAAAGTCTCAACACCCCAGACGACCCCAAGGTAGCACAGGATATGCGACTGTCAACGGTTCGGCGGGTACAGGAATTCGTACTGCGACGCATCAGGAACAATCACGAAAAGGCGAAGCAGAGATACAATCTTCGAACACGAACAGTAGCATTCAAACCGGGAGATTTGGTATGGCGTAGAACCTTCGGTCAGTCGTCGAAAGCAAACCACGTGAACCGCAAACTTGATCCCAAGTTCGTTCCAGCGATAGTCAAAGACGTCCTGGGCGTCAACCTGTACACTCTAGAAGACGTAGCCACGGGAAAGAGAGGCAGGTTTCACGCAAAGGACATTAAGGCGGATTAGAGAAAATTTACTCAGCTATGTCGGCAGGCTCCAACCTGCTAACCACGAGCATCATGCTCCCAAAATACCGTTAGCCGATCGGGACAAATCGTGCCCTGTCATGGTGTGGCGAGCAATAACTTTTCAAACTACCTCCCCATCATGGCACACCAGCCAGCGTCATTTGGATTCGAAGAGCGGTCTAGGAAGGCCCATGACAACTCGCAGTCGCAGCAAGGAGCTGTCGTGACGCGAGGGACGGGACAGGACTTCCATCAACGAGGACAGAAGCCTTCAGCAGGCAAGCCGTTAGCGAATCGGGAGAAAACGCACGTCGAGAAGCAAAAGCCTTCAGCAGGCAAGCCGTTAGCGAATCGGGAGAAAACGCACGTCGAGTAGCAGAAGCCTTCAGCAGGCAAGCCGTTAGCGAATCGGGAGAAAACGCACGTCGAGAAGCAAAAGCCTTCAGCAGGCAAGCCGTTAGCGAATCGGGAGAAAACGCACGTCGAGAAGCAGAAGCCTTCAACAGGCAAGCCGTTAGCGAATCGGGAGAAAACGCACGTCGAGAAGCAAAAGCCTTCAGCAGGCAAGCCGTTGGCGATTCGGGAGAAAACGTATTTCGAGAAGCAGAAGCCTTCAGCAGGCAAGCCGTTAGCGAATCGGGAGAAAACGCACGTCGAGAAGCAGAAGCCTTCAGCAGGCAAGCCGTTAGCGAATCGGGAGAAAACGCACGTCGAGAAGCAAAAGCCTTCAGCAGGCAAGCCGTTAGCGATTCGGGAGAAAACGTGTTTCGAGAAGCAGAAGCCTTCAGCAGGCAAGCCGTTAGCGAATCGGGAGAAAACGCACGTCGAGAAGCAGAAGCCTTCAGCAGGCAAGCCGTTAGCGATTCGAGAGAAAACGCATGTCAAGAAAGCAGAAGCCTAAAACAGGCGCGCCTTTTCGGAACGAGAGAAATCGACCAGCGAGCACGCGAGCGCAACAGGAAGGAAAGCAGGCAACCGCAAACTAGAGACGGAACTTTCGGAGCGAGTCTCGGGAAAACCTTGAACCGTTGCACAGGGGTGCAGGTCGACGAAGGCGGACCCCTCTGGACTCCGCAGACATAGCAAAAGTCAATCTCATAGGTAAGCTGCTTCATGGTGACACATCAAACCAAGATAGACCTCAGTCACTGGCGCAAGCGCACGAGCCGTATTCGGAGCAAGCAAAACCATGCAGTGGATGGAGCAGAGCATACCAGGACAACAATTGAGCACAGCAGACCGTGGCGAAGCGGAATCACCAACGGACATACACCGCTCAGAGCGGGGGATTCAAGTAGGACGAAGCCAAGCACCCAACCCTCCTCACAACCTGCCAACTCCAGCTGCTTACACAACGTTCCAGCGTCTGCCGTTCTCGATACGGGAGAAATCGAAGCACGAGAGTCCACGACACGCAAGCCTCAGAAGGCCAGCCGTTTGTCAGAGCGAGAGAAACTGATACAGTAAGAATCCAGACGCGGACGGAACATAGATTCGGATAAGTAAGTAAGCTATGAGCAACACCAGCTACAAGCACAGAACGAAGACGTGAAACGAAAGATAAGTAATCCTGGATTGGTGTCGACAGCCTGTTAGATCCAGCACAGTCGCGATCCGTAAATCGGATCCATCAGACAGTTGTAGTGGGGGTCGATGTGAAATCAACCAAAGGAAACGCGATTCTGGGCGCGGTAAAACCCTAGCACTGGACTCATATCGATTTGGGAGACTAAATACCTCCTTTCCTACGCAGCTGTCAGTCTTAGCAAACCAAATAATCTACCACATTATAAGTCCTTAGTTTCAGTATTAGTCTTAAGTGTTAATTCTAACCTATTTAGCCCTAATAATAGGTTAAGAGTTTATTGAATGTTTTGCCGTTGCAAACGATGGTTTCGAGTTTGAGACAAGGACTTACCCGGAGACTTATAGCCAAACTTTAGTTGGCGGATTCGCAATGTTTAGCCAGGATTCGCTGGCGGTATTATATAGTTTTGTGATTTGTTTTTTGAGATTAGTTGTTCCGTAGCTAGCTGGAGCATGTAGAAGAATGTCGATACATCGAGCATCGCATTCAATTAGCGATTTAATTAGTCTCCGGGAGACTTCTTAAAGGAGTATGGCTCATAAATTTCTCATGAATCGAGCCATTGCCGATTCATGAGAAATTTTTCTGTAACGGCAATGTTGTGTTACAGTAAAATGTGTAATTTAAATGTAAAAAAGGGAGGAATAAGAGATTAGTGTGTACTGCAAGAGGTGGGCATTTGACAGCCCGCTTGAAAACAAAAGATCGCTGCACAATTTGCTTGAAAACAAATCCCCGGAAGAACGGGTGCCAAAATAAAAATGGATAGTCTGATAAAAGAGGTTGACCGAGTACGGTCGGTGGCGGTCGGCGACTCCCGCCGAAAAAAGTTTAGTCAGAAAAGATAGTTGACCGAGCACGGTCGAGAGCGGTGGTGTTTCTCCCCGCTGGAGAGTCTGAAAAAAGAGGTTGACCGAGTACGGTCGGTGGTTTCCCGATATTCTAAGTGAGGACTTTGGATGGCGTCTGGTTTTCGATCCGTTTAATTACTCTAGCCGGGAGGTGCGGGAGAAAAATCGTTTTTTCGTTAATTTGACCTCGACCGATTCGGGTGCTCTTCACAATTCGACTAGTTTCATGCTTCTGTCGGAGGCGTCTGTGGCGGACGTGAATTCAAGGTTGGAGAAACCGGTGACGGCTTTGCAATACCGGCCAAACTTTGTTGTGAAAGGACCGGCCGCATACGAGGAGGACAATTGGAAGTGGATTAAGATAGGCGAAACGATCTATCGGAATCTGAAGCCGTGTACGAGGTGCATCTTCATCAACGTGGATCCGGAAACTGGAATACCCAGCACAAACTCGGAACCACTAAAGACGCTCAAAACGTACCGTCGACAACCGGGCTTTGGCGATGATCCAGTTCGGCAGCTACACACAACCACGACAGCCTCAGTGGAGATCGACCGCGGTCTCTGATGACCTCAGAATTATCGGGTAAGCCTGCACACTATTAATTCTCACCTCCCCTTGTTAGCCCTTACCATTAAATATATATGTTTTGGGATTATTAGACATTCTCTGTCTGTTTTGGGTGAAGCCAATTATTTGTTACATCATTTGAAAGGAGGTGGTTAGCAGACACCGAATATTGATCATTACCGCCATTTTGAAATCCAAGATGGCGACTTCCGGTTACCACAATATAGTGAGAACCACCATCAATATGGGTGTCATTTGAAAAGGGGTGTCAGTAGATATCGGAAATTGATTATTACGTAATTTTGAAATCCAAGATGGCGACTTTCAGTTACCACAAAATAGTGAGAACCACCATTAATATGGGTGTCATTTAAAAAGGATCAGTAGACATCGGAAATCGATTGTTACGCCATTTTGAAATCCAAGATGGCGACTGCCGGTAACCACAAAGTAGAGAGAACCATCATCAATATGGGTATAATTTGAAAGCGAGTGTCAGTAAATATCGGAAATTGATTATTACGTCATTTTGAAATCCAAGATGGCGATTTCCGGTTACCACAAAATAGTGAGAACCACCATCAATATGGGTGTCATTTGAAAGGGGTGGTCAGTAGACATCGGAAATCGACAATTAGGCTATTTTGAAATCCAATATGGTCACTTCCGGTTACCAGAAAATAGTGAGAACCATCATAAACATGGGTAACGTTTGAAAGGGGGTGTTCAGTAGTAGCCGTTTTAGATCCGATTTTCTTTCACTGCAAACATTACATTGCAACAACATGGTTTTATGCCTAAATGATCGACAACGACCAACCTGCTCTCGTTTACAACATATGTACTCGATGGATTTACTGACGGATTGCGAACCGATGCTATTCACATGGATCGGTTCGGCCTTCGACAAAATCAACCATGATGTCGCAATAGCGAAGCTGGGCAAACTCGGTATTCATGGACAACTTCTGCGTTGGTTCCTCGATGGAAGGCAATTCCAAATCAGCATTAAGGACTGCCTATCTGCACCATTCTTCACTACATCCGGCATCTCAATAGGTAGCCATCTCGGTCCATTAATTTTCCTCCTCTACTTTAATGACATCAATATTAAATTACAAGGACCCCGCCCTTCTTTCGCCCATGATATGAAATTTTTTCGACAAATACGGGATAAAACTGATTCCGAGTTTCTTCAGAGTGAACTGGAGAGCTTTAGTACGTGGTGTGACCTAAACAGAATGGTTTTACATCCGAGTAAATGCTCAATCGTTACGTTCACTCGGAAACGCTATCCGATTCAGTTTAATTACCATTTATTCGAATCGAGCATTCCAAGACACTCTCACGTCAAGGGTGGTGGAGTCATCATGGATGCAGCACCACACACTTCATACTTCGTGGATGAGGCATGAAGACACTAAAGATAAAACAACCCAATGCAAGAGCATGGGAGGTATGAGCCTAGAAGCGCAAGAGCATGGGAGGTATGAGCCTAGAAGCGACTGGGCCCACTATATGTTGGATACTGTCAACGTCTGTACATCAACATACGGATGCCACCCCCTGGATAAGAATGATCGACCCGCGCGAAATTAAAATTTTGTGATTGTTACTCGCATCAACAAAAAATATTATATAGTCGCCATCTTGGATTTCAAAATGGCGGTAATAGTCAATTTTCGGTGTCTGCTGATCATCCTCTTTCAAATGACACCCATATTGATGGTGGTTCTCACTATTTTGTGGTAACCGGAAGTCGCCATCTTAGATTTCAAAATGGCGGTGGTGGTCAATTTTCGGTGTCTGCTCACCATCCCCTTTCAAATGACACCCATATTGATGGTGGTTCTCACTATTTTGTGGTAACCGAAAGTCGCCATCTTAGATTTCAAAATGGCGGTGGTGGTCAATTTTCGGTGTCTGCTCACCATCCCCTTTCAAATGACACCCATATTGATGGTGGTTCTCACTATTTTGTGGTAACCGGAAGTCGCCATCTTGGATTTCAAAATGGCGGTGGTGGTCAATTTTTGGTGTCTGCTCACTATCCCCTTTCAAATGACACCCATATTGATGGTGGCTCTCACTATTTTGTGGTAACCGAAAGTCGCCATCTTGGATTTCAAAATGGCGGAAATGGTCAATTTTCGATGTCTGCTGTTCATCCCCTTTCAAATGACACCCATATTGATGGTGGTTCTCACTATTTTGTGGTAACCGGAAGTCGCCATCTTGGATTTCAAAATGGCGGTGAAGGTCAATTTTCGATGTCTGCTCACCATCCCCTTTCAAATGGCACCCATATTGATGGTGGTTCTCACTATTTTGTGGGCACCGGAAGTCGCCATCTTGGATTTCAAAATGTCGGTGAAGGTCAATTTTCGATGTCTGCTCACCATTCCCTTTCAAATGACACCCATATTGATGGTGGTTCTCACTATTTTGTGGTAACCGGAAGTCGCCATCTTAGATTTCAAAATGGCGGTGGTGGTCAATTTTCGGTGTCTGCTCACCATCCCCTTTCAAATGACACCCATATTGATGGTGGTTCTCACTATTTTGTGGTAACCGGATGTCGCCATCTTGGATTTCAAAATGGCGGTGGTGGTCAATTTTTGGTGTCTGCTCACTATCCCCTTTCAAATGACACCCATATTGATAATGGTTCTCACTATTTTGTGGTAACCGAAAGTCGCCATCTTGGATTTCAAAATGGCGGAAATGGTCAATTTTCGGTGTCTGCTGATCATCCTCTTTCAAATGACACCCATATTGATGGTGGTTCTCACTATTTTGTGGTAACCGGAAGTCGCCATCTTGGATTTCAAAATGGCGGTGAAGGTCAATTTTCGATGTCTGCTCACTATCCCCTTTCAAATGACACCCATATTAATGGTGGCTCTCACTATTTTGTGGTAACCGAAAGTCGTCATCTTGGATTTCAAAATGGCGGTGAAAGTCAATTTTAGATGTCTGCTCACCATTCCCTTTCAAATGACACCCATATTGATGGTGGTTCTCACTTTTTTGTGGTAACCGGAAGTCGCCATCTTAGATTTCAAAATGGCGGTGGTGGTCAATTTTCGGTGTCTGTTCACCATCCCCTTTCAAATGACACCCATATTGATGGTGGTTCTCACTATTTTGTGGTAACCGGAAGTCGCCATCTTAGATTTCAAAATGGCGGTGGTGGTCAATTTTCGGTGTCTGCTCACCATCCCCTTTCAAATGACACCCATATTGATGGTGGTTCTCACTATTTTGTGGTAACCGGATGTCGCCATCTTGGACTTCAAAATGGCGGTGGTGGTCAATTTTTGGTGTCTGCTCACTATCCCCTTTCAAATGACACCCATATTGATAATGGTTCTCACTATTTTGTGGTAACCGAAAGTCGCCATCTTGGATTTCAAAATGGCGGAAATGGTCAATTTTCGATGTCTGCTGATCATCCCCTTTCAAATGACACCCATATTGATGGTGGTTCTCACTATTTTGTGGTAACCGGAAGTCGCCATCTTGGATTTCAAAATGGCGGTGAAAGTCAATTTTCGATGTCTGCTCACCATTCCCTTTCAAATGACACCCATATTGATGGTGGCTCTCACTATTTTGTGGTAACCGAAAGTCGTCATCTTGGATTTCAAAATGGCGGTGAAAGTCAATTTTAGATGTCTGCTCACCATTCCTTTTCAAATGACACCCATATTGATGGTGGTTCTCACTATTTTGTGGTAACCGGAAGTCGCCATCTTAGATTTCAAAATGGCGGTGGTGGTCAATTTTCGGTGTCTGTTCACCATCCCCTTTCAAATGACACCCATATTGATGGTGGTTCTCACTATTTTGTGGTAACCGGAAGTCGCCATCTTGGATTTCAAAATGGCGGTGGTGGTCAATTTTTGGTGTCTGCTCACCATCCCCTTTCAAATGACACCCATATTGATGGTGGTTCTCACTATTTTGTGGTAACCGGAAGTCGCCATCTTGGATTTCAAAATGGCGGTGGTGGTAAACTTTCGGTGTCTGCTGATCATCCTCTTTCAAATGACACCCATATTGATGGTGGTTCTCACTACTTTGTCGGCACCGGAAGTCGCCATCTTGGATTTCAAAATGGCGGAAATGGTCAATTTTCGGTGTCTGCTGATCATCCTCTTTCAAATGACACCCATATTGATGGTGGTTCTCACTATTTTGTGGTAACCGGAAGTCGCCATCTTGGATTTCAAAATGGCGGTGAAGGTCAATTTTCGATGTCTGCTCACCATCCCCTTTCAAATGACACCCATATTGATGGTGGTTCTCACTACTTTGTGGGCACCGGAAGTCGCCATCTTGGATTTCAAAATGGCGGCAATCGTCAATTTCCGATGCCTATTGACCTATACGGATCCTATATTACACGATTTCTAAGGCATCGAAAAATTTAATAAAATTTCATTTCCCACAAGTCCGAATAAGAAAATTCTGATTCTTTTCTTAGCGCAAAAATGGGTTAATATTCTATACCAGTTTTGCCCTGAAAATTTTGTCGAACCATTTTTGCGCGAATTAATATTTGATCCACTTTTGCCTGAGGTGTGATGACTATACCATTTCTGATCTAACAGAATATTTTAACCCACTTTTGCTCTGAACAAAATTTTAACCCACTCTTACTCTCAGCCTCTCATGTAATATTCATTTCCACCATTGTATTGAACATAACCAGCCATGGAATCGTAATCTGGACAAATGAAAAAAGCACAATTGCACCAATAGGTGGATTAAAATAGGTTTTTATTTTGGGAATGCGTCGAGTTGAGACGAAAACGAAATATGATTAATAACGAGGATAACACTTTCCGAATGTAGAGAGAAATTTATGAAAAATGACGATTTCCATTGGACTCTAGCAAGTTTTGATCGATTTTGATGAGCATTTGATTTTTGTTGTATGACCAATTATATGTATAGGTCAAATGCTCAAAAACGGTAATTTAAAGTCAAGATAGCTTCATTCTGAAACCGCCAATTTCGGAGGGTTAGTATTTTCGATGAGTTTTACAAACGTTAAACAGCGCATCATTTGATAAAATAATTCTGACGGTATATCGTCCAAGAAGTATTTATGGTGAATTTTCTCAGGTTAACGTTCATGACTACTCAATGACGTTCATGACTAAAGACTCAACAAATTCGCTAAAGACACGAACTCTGTCACTAAATCTGAAAAATAATTCTGCATAATTTTAAAACCTCAAAAATTACGGTTTCGGAATTATGCCGTTTGGACAGCATGATCGATTTTCACCAAATACCCACCAAACCGAATTTCTGGCTACGCTGACTTCAAGTAAGTAGACACAAAGTCGTTCTACACTCGTTCACAAGAAACTTCTTCGAAAGCTGAATATCTATTATAGTTACATTGACACCCCAATTTTATCAGCCAAATATGAACATATGTTTGATGGGCTCTAGCAGACGAACAAGACTGAATTCGAGTTAATCCTTTCTTGAGCATGTTTCCTTATCATGAAGATGCAAAAATAAAAAGTTCATCATAATCAG
>NW_026683626.1:0-30000 GCF_030247195.1 Topomyia yanbarensis | reverse complement strand
CGAGTTCCAGGCACGTTATCTTCTCCAGCAAACAGTTGCAGGCCCATTTGCGAAGCTTCTTTCGCTGTGAAAAAGAGTGCCGTGAGGAAAGTGCACACATCTGTTGCAAAACACATTTCGAAGGCAACAATTCTGAGCCGCGCCGCGGCCGGAATGTTCGCGGGTGTCTCTGCTAGATATGTACGCTCCGCCTGGATACATTTGCACAGCATACTCACTTGCAATGGCACCGTTACACAACAAAGGCACAAATCCGTTCTTATGGCGTTGTAGTACTTTGTCTGTAGAGCTCTTCTTGCAAACAAGGGGGTTCAGGAAAAATCGGAATGTAGTTTAAAATTGGCTTTAGGCAAACAAACAAAATGAATTTCTCCACTTCTCCTGCTGTGCTTTACCACTTTCCAACGAAACATTGAAACGAATTTGGGAAGCTTCCATAGCTGATGTTCCTGATGTTCATCAGGAATTCGAATAGGAATTGGGTCAAACAATATTTAATACATCAGAACCCTTCCAATTCTGTGGGAAAGTTTAGGTGGTTAGAATATACAAGACAGAAGACAGATGACAGAAGACAGAAGACAGAAGACAGAAGACAGAAGACAGAAGACAGAAGACAGAAGACAGAAGACAGAAGACAGAAGACAGAAGACAGAAGACAGAAGACAGAAGACAGAAGACAGAAGACAGAAGACAGAAGACAGAAGACAGAAGACAGAAGACAGAAGACAGAAGACAGAAGACAGAAGACAGAAGACAGAAGACAGAAGACAGAAGACAGAAGACAGAAGACAGAAGACAGAAGACAGAAGACAGAAGACAGAAGACAGAAGACAGAAGACAGAAGACAGAAGACAGAAGACAGAAGACAGAAGACAGAAGACAGAAGACAGAAGACAGAAGACAGAAGACAGAAGACAGAAGACAGAAGACAGAAGACAGAAGACAGAAGACAGAAGACAGAAGACAGAAGACAGAAGACAGAAGACAGAAGACAGAAGACAGAAGACAGAAGACAGAAGACAGAAGACAGAAGACAGAAGACAGAAGACAGAAGACAGAAGACAGAAGACAGAAGACAGAAGACAGAAGACAGAAGACAGAAGACAGAAGACAGAAGACAGAAGACAGAAGACAGAAGACAGAAGACAGAAGACAGAAGACAGAAGACAGAAGACAGAAGACAGAAGACAGAAGACAGAAGACAGAAGACAGAAGACAGAAGACAGAAGACAGAAGACAGAAGACAGAAGACAGAAGACAGAAGACAGAAGACAGAAGACAGAAGACAGAAGACAGAAGACAGAAGACAGAAGACAGAAGACAGAAGACAGAAGACAGAAGACAGAAGACAGAAGACAGAAGACAGAAGACAGAAGACAGAAGACAGAAGACAGAAGACAGAAGACAGAAGACAGAAGACAGAAGACAGAAGACAGAAGACAGAAGACAGAAGACAGAAGACAGAAGACAGAAGACAGAAGACAGAAGACAGAAGACAGAAGACAGAAGACAGAAGACAGAAGACAGAAGACAGAAGACAGAAGACAGAAGACAGAAGACAGAAGACAGAAGACAGAAGACAGAAGACAGAAGACAGAAGACAGAAGACAGAAGACAGAAGACAGAAGACAGAAGACAGAAGACAGAAGACAGAAGACAGAAGACAGAAGACAGAAGACAGAAGACAGAAGACAGAAGACAGAAGACAGAAGACAGAAGACAGAAGACAGAAGACAGAAGACAGAAGACAGAAGACAGAAGACAGAAGACAGAAGACAGAAGACAGAAGACAGAAGACAGAAGACAGAAGACAGAAGACAGAAGACAGAAGACAGAAGACAGAAGACAGAAGACAGAAGACAGAAGACAGAAGACAGAAGACAGAAGACAGAAGACAGAAGACAGAAGACAGAAGACAGAAGACAGAAGACAGAAGACAGAAGACAGAAGACAGAAGACAGAAGACAGAAGACAGAAGACAGAAGACAGAAGACAGAAGACAGAAGACAGAAGACAGAAGACAGAAGACAGAAGACAGAAGACAGAAGACAGAAGACAGAAGACAGAAGACAGAAGACAGAAGACAGAAGACAGAAGACAGAAGACAGAAGACAGAAGACAGAAGACAGAAGACAGAAGACAGAAGACAGAAGACAGAAGACAGAAGACAGAAGACAGAAGACAGAAGACAGAAGACAGAAGACAGAAGACAGAAGACAGAAGACAGAAGACAGAAGACAGAAGACAGAAGACAGAAGACAGAAGACAGAAGACAGAAGACAGAAGACAGAAGACAGAAGACAGAAGACAGAAGACAGAAGACAGAAGACAGAAGACAGAAGACAGAAGACAGAAGACAGAAGACAGAAGACAGAAGACAGAAGACAGAAGACAGAAGACAGAAGACAGAAGACAGAAGACAGAAGACAGAAGACAGAAGACAGAAGACAGAAGACAGAAGACAGAAGACAGAAGACAGAAGACAGAAGACAGAAGACAGAAGACAGAAGACAGAAGACAGAAGACAGAAGACAGAAGACAGAAGACAGAAGACAGAAGACAGAAGACAGAAGACAGAAGACAGAAGACAGAAGACAGAAGACAGAAGACAGAAGACAGAAGACAGAAGACAGAAGACAGAAGACAGAAGACAGAAGACAGAAGACAGAAGACAGAAGACAGAAGACAGAAGACAGAAGACAGAAGACAGAAGACAGAAGACAGAAGACAGAAGACAGAAGACAGAAGACAGAAGACAGAAGACAGAAGACAGAAGACAGAAGACAGAAGACAGAAGACAGAAGACAGAAGACAGAAGACAGAAGACAGAAGACAGAAGACAGAAGACAGAAGACAGAAGACAGAAGACAGAAGACAGAAGACAGAAGACAGAAGACAGAAGACAGAAGACAGAAGACAGAAGACAGAAGACAGAAGACAGAAGACAGAAGACAGAAGACAGAAGACAGAAGACAGAAGACAGAAGACAGAAGACAGAAGACAGAAGACAGAAGACAGAAGACAGAAGACAGAAGACAGAAGACAGAAGACAGAAGACAGAAGACAGAAGACAGAAGACAGAAGACAGAAGACAGAAGACAGAAGACAGAAGACAGAAGACAGAAGACAGAAGACAGAAGACAGAAGACAGAAGACAGAAGACAGAAGACAGAAGACAGAAGACAGAAGACAGAAGACAGAAGACAGAAGACAGAAGACAGAAGACAGAAGACAGAAGACAGAAGACAGAAGACAGAAGACAGAAGACAGAAGACAGAAGACAGAAGACAGAAGACAGAAGACAGAAGACAGAAGACAGAAGACAGAAGACAGAAGACAGAAGACAGAAGACAGAAGACAGAAGACAGAAGACAGAAGACAGAAGACAGAAGACAGAAGACAGAAGACAGAAGACAGAAGACAGAAGACAGAAGACAGAAGACAGAAGACAGAAGACAGAAGACAGAAGACAGAAGACAGAAGACAGAAGACAGAAGACAGAAGACAGAAGACAGAAGACAGAAGACAGAAGACAGAAGACAGAAGACAGAAGACAGAAGACAGAAGACAGAAGACAGAAGACAGAAGACAGAAGACAGAAGACAGAAGACAGAAGACAGAAGACAGAAGACAGAAGACAGAAGACAGAAGACAGAAGACAGAAGACAGAAGACAGAAGACAGAAGACAGAAGACAGAAGACAGAAGACAGAAGACAGAAGACAGAAGACAGAAGACAGAAGACAGAAGACAGAAGACAGAAGACAGAAGACAGAAGACAGAAGACAGAAGACAGAAGACAGAAGACAGAAGACAGAAGACAGAAGACAGAAGACAGAAGACAGAAGACAGAAGACAGAAGACAGAAGACAGAAGACAGAAGACAGAAGACAGAAGACAGAAGACAGAAGACAGAAGACAGAAGACAGAAGACAGAAGACAGAAGACAGAAGACAGAAGACAGAAGACAGAAGACAGAAGACAGAAGACAGAAGACAGAAGACAGAAGACAGAAGACAGAAGACAGAAGACAGAAGACAGAAGACAGAAGACAGAAGACAGAAGACAGAAGACAGAAGACAGAAGACAGAAGACAGAAGACAGAAGACAGAAGACAGAAGACAGAAGACAGAAGACAGAAGACAGAAGACAGAAGACAGAAGACAGAAGACAGAAGACAGAAGACAGAAGACAGAAGACAGAAGACAGAAGACAGAAGACAGAAGACAGAAGACAGAAGACAGAAGACAGAAGACAGAAGACAGAAGACAGAAGACAGAAGACAGAAGACAGAAGACAGAAGACAGAAGACAGAAGACAGAAGACAGAAGACAGAAGACAGAAGACAGAAGACAGAAGACAGAAGACAGAAGACAGAAGACAGAAGACAGAAGACAGAAGACAGAAGACAGAAGACAGAAGACAGAAGACAGAAGACAGAAGACAGAAGACAGAAGACAGAAGACAGAAGACAGAAGACAGAAGACAGAAGACAGAAGACAGAAGACAGAAGACAGAAGACAGAAGACAGAAGACAGAAGACAGAAGACAGAAGACAGAAGACAGAAGACAGAAGACAGAAGACAGAAGACAGAAGACAGAAGACAGAAGACAGAAGACAGAAGACAGAAGACAGAAGACAGAAGACAGAAGACAGAAGACAGAAGACAGAAGACAGAAGACAGAAGACAGAAGACAGAAGACAGAAGACAGAAGACAGAAGACAGAAGACAGAAGACAGAAGACAGAAGACAGAAGACAGAAGACAGAAGACAGAAGACAGAAGACAGAAGACAGAAGACAGAAGACAGAAGACAGAAGACAGAAGACAGAAGACAGAAGACAGAAGACAGAAGACAGAAGACAGAAGACAGAAGACAGAAGACAGAAGACAGAAGACAGAAGACAGAAGACAGAAGACAGAAGACAGAAGACAGAAGACAGAAGACAGAAGACAGAAGACAGAAGACAGAAGACAGAAGACAGAAGACAGAAGACAGAAGACAGAAGACAGAAGACAGAAGACAGAAGACAGAAGACAGAAGACAGAAGACAGAAGACAGAAGACAGAAGACAGAAGACAGAAGACAGAAGACAGAAGACAGAAGACAGAAGACAGAAGACAGAAGACAGAAGACAGAAGACAGAAGACAGAAGACAGAAGACAGAAGACAGAAGACAGAAGACAGAAGACAGAAGACAGAAGACAGAAGACAGAAGACAGAAGACAGAAGACAGAAGACAGAAGACAGAAGACAGAAGACAGAAGACAGAAGACAGAAGACAGAAGACAGAAGACAGAAGACAGAAGACAGAAGACAGAAGACAGAAGACAGAAGACAGAAGACAGAAGACAGAAGACAGAAGACAGAAGACAGAAGACAGAAGACAGAAGACAGAAGACAGAAGACAGAAGACAGAAGACAGAAGACAGAAGACAGAAGACAGAAGACAGAAGACAGAAGACAGAAGACAGAAGACAGAAGACAGAAGACAGAAGACAGAAGACAGAAGACAGAAGACAGAAGACAGAAGACAGAAGACAGAAGACAGAAGACAGAAGACAGAAGACAGAAGACAGAAGACAGAAGACAGAAGACAGAAGACAGAAGACAGAAGACAGAAGACAGAAGACAGAAGACAGAAGACAGAAGACAGAAGACAGAAGACAGAAGACAGAAGACAGAAGACAGAAGACAGAAGACAGAAGACAGAAGACAGAAGACAGAAGACAGAAGACAGAAGACAGAAGACAGAAGACAGAAGACAGAAGACAGAAGACAGAAGACAGAAGACAGAAGACAGAAGACAGAAGACAGAAGACAGAAGACAGAAGACAGAAGACAGAAGACAGAAGACAGAAGACAGAAGACAGAAGACAGAAGACAGAAGACAGAAGACAGAAGACAGAAGACAGAAGACAGAAGACAGAAGACAGAAGACAGAAGACAGAAGACAGAAGACAGAAGACAGAAGACAGAAGACAGAAGACAGAAGACAGAAGACAGAAGACAGAAGACAGAAGACAGAAGACAGAAGACAGAAGACAGAAGACAGAAGACAGAAGACAGAAGACAGAAGACAGAAGACAGAAGACAGAAGACAGAAGACAGAAGACAGAAGACAGAAGACAGAAGACAGAAGACAGAAGACAGAAGACAGAAGACAGAAGACAGAAGACAGAAGACAGAAGACAGAAGACAGAAGACAGAAGACAGAAGACAGAAGACAGAAGACAGAAGACAGAAGACAGAAGACAGAAGACAGAAGACAGAAGACAGAAGACAGAAGACAGAAGACAGAAGACAGAAGACAGAAGACAGAAGACAGAAGACAGAAGACAGAAGACAGAAGACAGAAGACAGAAGACAGAAGACAGAAGACAGAAGACAGAAGACAGAAGACAGAAGACAGAAGACAGAAGACAGAAGACAGAAGACAGAAGACAGAAGACAGAAGACAGAAGACAGAAGACAGAAGACAGAAGACAGAAGACAGAAGACAGAAGACAGAAGACAGAAGACAGAAGACAGAAGACAGAAGACAGAAGACAGAAGACAGAAGACAGAAGACAGAAGACAGAAGACAGAAGACAGAAGACAGAAGACAGAAGACAGAAGACAGAAGACAGAAGACAGAAGACAGAAGACAGAAGACAGAAGACAGAAGACAGAAGACAGAAGACAGAAGACAGAAGACAGAAGACAGAAGACAGAAGACAGAAGACAGAAGACAGAAGACAGAAGACAGAAGACAGAAGACAGAAGACAGAAGACAGAAGACAGAAGACAGAAGACAGAAGACAGAAGACAGAAGACAGAAGACAGAAGACAGAAGACAGAAGACAGAAGACAGAAGACAGAAGACAGAAGACAGAAGACAGAAGACAGAAGACAGAAGACAGAAGACAGAAGACAGAAGACAGAAGACAGAAGACAGAAGACAGAAGACAGAAGACAGAAGACAGAAGACAGAAGACAGAAGACAGAAGACAGAAGACAGAAGACAGAAGACAGAAGACAGAAGACAGAAGACAGAAGACAGAAGACAGAAGACAGAAGACAGAAGACAGAAGACAGAAGACAGAAGACAGAAGACAGAAGACAGAAGACAGAAGACAGAAGACAGAAGACAGAAGACAGAAGACAGAAGACAGAAGACAGAAGACAGAAGACAGAAGACAGAAGACAGAAGACAGAAGACAGAAGACAGAAGACAGAAGACAGAAGACAGAAGACAGAAGACAGAAGACAGAAGACAGAAGACAGAAGACAGAAGACAGAAGACAGAAGACAGAAGACAGAAGACAGAAGACAGAAGACAGAAGACAGAAGACAGAAGACAGAAGACAGAAGACAGAAGACAGAAGACAGAAGACAGAAGACAGAAGACAGAAGACAGAAGACAGAAGACAGAAGACAGAAGACAGAAGACAGAAGACAGAAGACAGAAGACAGAAGACAGAAGACAGAAGACAGAAGACAGAAGACAGAAGACAGAAGACAGAAGACAGAAGACAGAAGACAGAAGACAGAAGACAGAAGACAGAAGACAGAAGACAGAAGACAGAAGACAGAAGACAGAAGACAGAAGACAGAAGACAGAAGACAGAAGACAGAAGACAGAAGACAGAAGACAGAAGACAGAAGACAGAAGACAGAAGACAGAAGACAGAAGACAGAAGACAGAAGACAGAAGACAGAAGACAGAAGACAGAAGACAGAAGACAGAAGACAGAAGACAGAAGACAGAAGACAGAAGACAGAAGACAGAAGACAGAAGACAGAAGACAGAAGACAGAAGACAGAAGACAGAAGACAGAAGACAGAAGACAGAAGACAGAAGACAGAAGACAGAAGACAGAAGACAGAAGACAGAAGACAGAAGACAGAAGACAGAAGACAGAAGACAGAAGACAGAAGACAGAAGACAGAAGACAGAAGACAGAAGACAGAAGACAGAAGACAGAAGACAGAAGACAGAAGACAGAAGACAGAAGACAGAAGACAGAAGACAGAAGACAGAAGACAGAAGACAGAAGACAGAAGACAGAAGACAGAAGACAGAAGACAGAAGACAGAAGACAGAAGACAGAAGACAGAAGACAGAAGACAGAAGACAGAAGACAGAAGACAGAAGACAGAAGACAGAAGACAGAAGACAGAAGACAGAAGACAGAAGACAGAAGACAGAAGACAGAAGACAGAAGACAGAAGACAGAAGACAGAAGACAGAAGACAGAAGACAGAAGACAGAAGACAGAAGACAGAAGACAGAAGACAGAAGACAGAAGACAGAAGACAGAAGACAGAAGACAGAAGACAGAAGACAGAAGACAGAAGACAGAAGACAGAAGACAGAAGACAGAAGACAGAAGACAGAAGACAGAAGACAGAAGACAGAAGACAGAAGACAGAAGACAGAAGACAGAAGACAGAAGACAGAAGACAGAAGACAGAAGACAGAAGACAGAAGACAGAAGACAGAAGACAGAAGACAGAAGACAGAAGACAGAAGACAGAAGACAGAAGACAGAAGACAGAAGACAGAAGACAGAAGACAGAAGACAGAAGACAGAAGACAGAAGACAGAAGACAGAAGACAGAAGACAGAAGACAGAAGACAGAAGACAGAAGACAGAAGACAGAAGACAGAAGACAGAAGACAGAAGACAGAAGACAGAAGACAGAAGACAGAAGACAGAAGACAGAAGACAGAAGACAGAAGACAGAAGACAGAAGACAGAAGACAGAAGACAGAAGACAGAAGACAGAAGACAGAAGACAGAAGACAGAAGACAGAAGACAGAAGACAGAAGACAGAAGACAGAAGACAGAAGACAGAAGACAGAAGACAGAAGACAGAAGACAGAAGACAGAAGACAGAAGACAGAAGACAGAAGACAGAAGACAGAAGACAGAAGACAGAAGACAGAAGACAGAAGACAGAAGACAGAAGACAGAAGACAGAAGACAGAAGACAGAAGACAGAAGACAGAAGACAGAAGACAGAAGACAGAAGACAGAAGACAGAAGACAGAAGACAGAAGACAGAAGACAGAAGACAGAAGACAGAAGACAGAAGACAGAAGACAGAAGACAGAAGACAGAAGACAGAAGACAGAAGACAGAAGACAGAAGACAGAAGACAGAAGACAGAAGACAGAAGACAGAAGACAGAAGACAGAAGACAGAAGACAGAAGACAGAAGACAGAAGACAGAAGACAGAAGACAGAAGACAGAAGACAGAAGACAGAAGACAGAAGACAGAAGACAGAAGACAGAAGACAGAAGACAGAAGACAGAAGACAGAAGACAGAAGACAGAAGACAGAAGACAGAAGACAGAAGACAGAAGACAGAAGACAGAAGACAGAAGACAGAAGACAGAAGACAGAAGACAGAAGACAGAAGACAGAAGACAGAAGACAGAAGACAGAAGACAGAAGACAGAAGACAGAAGACAGAAGACAGAAGACAGAAGACAGAAGACAGAAGACAGAAGACAGAAGACAGAAGACAGAAGACAGAAGACAGAAGACAGAAGACAGAAGACAGAAGACAGAAGACAGAAGACAGAAGACAGAAGACAGAAGACAGAAGACAGAAGACAGAAGACAGAAGACAGAAGACAGAAGACAGAAGACAGAAGACAGAAGACAGAAGACAGAAGACAGAAGACAGAAGACAGAAGACAGAAGACAGAAGACAGAAGACAGAAGACAGAAGACAGAAGACAGAAGACAGAAGACAGAAGACAGAAGACAGAAGACAGAAGACAGAAGACAGAAGACAGAAGACAGAAGACAGAAGACAGAAGACAGAAGACAGAAGACAGAAGACAGAAGACAGAAGACAGAAGACAGAAGACAGAAGACAGAAGACAGAAGACAGAAGACAGAAGACAGAAGACAGAAGACAGAAGACAGAAGACAGAAGACAGAAGACAGAAGACAGAAGACAGAAGACAGAAGACAGAAGACAGAAGACAGAAGACAGAAGACAGAAGACAGAAGACAGAAGACAGAAGACAGAAGACAGAAGACAGAAGACAGAAGACAGAAGACAGAAGACAGAAGACAGAAGACAGAAGACAGAAGACAGAAGACAGAAGACAGAAGACAGAAGACAGAAGACAGAAGACAGAAGACAGAAGACAGAAGACAGAAGACAGAAGACAGAAGACAGAAGACAGAAGACAGAAGACAGAAGACAGAAGACAGAAGACAGAAGACAGAAGACAGAAGACAGAAGACAGAAGACAGAAGACAGAAGACAGAAGACAGAAGACAGAAGACAGAAGACAGAAGACAGAAGACAGAAGACAGAAGACAGAAGACAGAAGACAGAAGACAGAAGACAGAAGACAGAAGACAGAAGACAGAAGACAGAAGACAGAAGACAGAAGACAGAAGACAGAAGACAGAAGACAGAAGACAGAAGACAGAAGACAGAAGACAGAAGACAGAAGACAGAAGACAGAAGACAGAAGACAGAAGACAGAAGACAGAAGACAGAAGACAGAAGACAGAAGACAGAAGACAGAAGACAGAAGACAGAAGACAGAAGACAGAAGACAGAAGACAGAAGACAGAAGACAGAAGACAGAAGACAGAAGACAGAAGACAGAAGACAGAAGACAGAAGACAGAAGACAGAAGACAGAAGACAGAAGACAGAAGACAGAAGACAGAAGACAGAAGACAGAAGACAGAAGACAGAAGACAGAAGACAGAAGACAGAAGACAGAAGACAGAAGACAGAAGACAGAAGACAGAAGACAGAAGACAGAAGACAGAAGACAGAAGACAGAAGACAGAAGACAGAAGACAGAAGACAGAAGACAGAAGACAGAAGACAGAAGACAGAAGACAGAAGACAGAAGACAGAAGACAGAAGACAGAAGACAGAAGACAGAAGACAGAAGACAGAAGACAGAAGACAGAAGACAGAAGACAGAAGACAGAAGACAGAAGACAGAAGACAGAAGACAGAAGACAGAAGACAGAAGACAGAAGACAGAAGACAGAAGACAGAAGACAGAAGACAGAAGACAGAAGACAGAAGACAGAAGACAGAAGACAGAAGACAGAAGACAGAAGACAGAAGACAGAAGACAGAAGACAGAAGACAGAAGACAGAAGACAGAAGACAGAAGACAGAAGACAGAAGACAGAAGACAGAAGACAGAAGACAGAAGACAGAAGACAGAAGACAGAAGACAGAAGACAGAAGACAGAAGACAGAAGACAGAAGACAGAAGACAGAAGACAGAAGACAGAAGACAGAAGACAGAAGACAGAAGACAGAAGACAGAAGACAGAAGACAGAAGACAGAAGACAGAAGACAGAAGACAGAAGACAGAAGACAGAAGACAGAAGACAGAAGACAGAAGACAGAAGACAGAAGACAGAAGACAGAAGACAGAAGACAGAAGACAGAAGACAGAAGACAGAAGACAGAAGACAGAAGACAGAAGACAGAAGACAGAAGACAGAAGACAGAAGACAGAAGACAGAAGACAGAAGACAGAAGACAGAAGACAGAAGACAGAAGACAGAAGACAGAAGACAGAAGACAGAAGACAGAAGACAGAAGACAGAAGACAGAAGACAGAAGACAGAAGACAGAAGACAGAAGACAGAAGACAGAAGACAGAAGACAGAAGACAGAAGACAGAAGACAGAAGACAGAAGACAGAAGACAGAAGACAGAAGACAGAAGACAGAAGACAGAAGACAGAAGACAGAAGACAGAAGACAGAAGACAGAAGACAGAAGACAGAAGACAGAAGACAGAAGACAGAAGACAGAAGACAGAAGACAGAAGACAGAAGACAGAAGACAGAAGACAGAAGACAGAAGACAGAAGACAGAAGACAGAAGACAGAAGACAGAAGACAGAAGACAGAAGACAGAAGACAGAAGACAGAAGACAGAAGACAGAAGACAGAAGACAGAAGACAGAAGACAGAAGACAGAAGACAGAAGACAGAAGACAGAAGACAGAAGACAGAAGACAGAAGACAGAAGACAGAAGACAGAAGACAGAAGACAGAAGACAGAAGACAGAAGACAGAAGACAGAAGACAGAAGACAGAAGACAGAAGACAGAAGACAGAAGACAGAAGACAGAAGACAGAAGACAGAAGACAGAAGACAGAAGACAGAAGACAGAAGACAGAAGACAGAAGACAGAAGACAGAAGACAGAAGACAGAAGACAGAAGACAGAAGACAGAAGACAGAAGACAGAAGACAGAAGACAGAAGACAGAAGACAGAAGACAGAAGACAGAAGACAGAAGACAGAAGACAGAAGACAGAAGACAGAAGACAGAAGACAGAAGACAGAAGACAGAAGACAGAAGACAGAAGACAGAAGACAGAAGACAGAAGACAGAAGACAGAAGACAGAAGACAGAAGACAGAAGACAGAAGACAGAAGACAGAAGACAGAAGACAGAAGACAGAAGACAGAAGACAGAAGACAGAAGACAGAAGACAGAAGACAGAAGACAGAAGACAGAAGACAGAAGACAGAAGACAGAAGACAGAAGACAGAAGACAGAAGACAGAAGACAGAAGACAGAAGACAGAAGACAGAAGACAGAAGACAGAAGACAGAAGACAGAAGACAGAAGACAGAAGACAGAAGACAGAAGACAGAAGACAGAAGACAGAAGACAGAAGACAGAAGACAGAAGACAGAAGACAGAAGACAGAAGACAGAAGACAGAAGACAGAAGACAGAAGACAGAAGACAGAAGACAGAAGACAGAAGACAGAAGACAGAAGACAGAAGACAGAAGACAGAAGACAGAAGACAGAAGACAGAAGACAGAAGACAGAAGACAGAAGACAGAAGACAGAAGACAGAAGACAGAAGACAGAAGACAGAAGACAGAAGACAGAAGACAGAAGACAGAAGACAGAAGACAGAAGACAGAAGACAGAAGACAGAAGACAGAAGACAGAAGACAGAAGACAGAAGACAGAAGACAGAAGACAGAAGACAGAAGACAGAAGACAGAAGACAGAAGACAGAAGACAGAAGACAGAAGACAGAAGACAGAAGACAGAAGACAGAAGACAGAAGACAGAAGACAGAAGACAGAAGACAGAAGACAGAAGACAGAAGACAGAAGACAGAAGACAGAAGACAGAAGACAGAAGACAGAAGACAGAAGACAGAAGACAGAAGACAGAAGACAGAAGACAGAAGACAGAAGACAGAAGACAGAAGACAGAAGACAGAAGACAGAAGACAGAAGACAGAAGACAGAAGACAGAAGACAGAAGACAGAAGACAGAAGACAGAAGACAGAAGACAGAAGACAGAAGACAGAAGACAGAAGACAGAAGACAGAAGACAGAAGACAGAAGACAGAAGACAGAAGACAGAAGACAGAAGACAGAAGACAGAAGACAGAAGACAGAAGACAGAAGACAGAAGACAGAAGACAGAAGACAGAAGACAGAAGACAGAAGACAGAAGACAGAAGACAGAAGACAGAAGACAGAAGACAGAAGACAGAAGACAGAAGACAGAAGACAGAAGACAGAAGACAGAAGACAGAAGACAGAAGACAGAAGACAGAAGACAGAAGACAGAAGACAGAAGACAGAAGACAGAAGACAGAAGACAGAAGACAGAAGACAGAAGACAGAAGACAGAAGACAGAAGACAGAAGACAGAAGACAGAAGACAGAAGACAGAAGACAGAAGACAGAAGACAGAAGACAGAAGACAGAAGACAGAAGACAGAAGACAGAAGACAGAAGACAGAAGACAGAAGACAGAAGACAGAAGACAGAAGACAGAAGACAGAAGACAGAAGACAGAAGACAGAAGACAGAAGACAGAAGACAGAAGACAGAAGACAGAAGACAGAAGACAGAAGACAGAAGACAGAAGACAGAAGACAGAAGACAGAAGACAGAAGACAGAAGACAGAAGACAGAAGACAGAAGACAGAAGACAGAAGACAGAAGACAGAAGACAGAAGACAGAAGACAGAAGACAGAAGACAGAAGACAGAAGACAGAAGACAGAAGACAGAAGACAGAAGACAGAAGACAGAAGACAGAAGACAGAAGACAGAAGACAGAAGACAGAAGACAGAAGACAGAAGACAGAAGACAGAAGACAGAAGACAGAAGACAGAAGACAGAAGACAGAAGACAGAAGACAGAAGACAGAAGACAGAAGACAGAAGACAGAAGACAGAAGACAGAAGACAGAAGACAGAAGACAGAAGACAGAAGACAGAAGACAGAAGACAGAAGACAGAAGACAGAAGACAGAAGACAGAAGACAGAAGACAGAAGACAGAAGACAGAAGACAGAAGACAGAAGACAGAAGACAGAAGACAGAAGACAGAAGACAGAAGACAGAAGACAGAAGACAGAAGACAGAAGACAGAAGACAGAAGACAGAAGACAGAAGACAGAAGACAGAAGACAGAAGACAGAAGACAGAAGACAGAAGACAGAAGACAGAAGACAGAAGACAGAAGACAGAAGACAGAAGACAGAAGACAGAAGACAGAAGACAGAAGACAGAAGACAGAAGACAGAAGACAGAAGACAGAAGACAGAAGACAGAAGACAGAAGACAGAAGACAGAAGACAGAAGACAGAAGACAGAAGACAGAAGACAGAAGACAGAAGACAGAAGACAGAAGACAGAAGACAGAAGACAGAAGACAGAAGACAGAAGACAGAAGACAGAAGACAGAAGACAGAAGACAGAAGACAGAAGACAGAAGACAGAAGACAGAAGACAGAAGACAGAAGACAGAAGACAGAAGACAGAAGACAGAAGACAGAAGACAGAAGACAGAAGACAGAAGACAGAAGACAGAAGACAGAAGACAGAAGACAGAAGACAGAAGACAGAAGACAGAAGACAGAAGACAGAAGACAGAAGACAGAAGACAGAAGACAGAAGACAGAAGACAGAAGACAGAAGACAGAAGACAGAAGACAGAAGACAGAAGACAGAAGACAGAAGACAGAAGACAGAAGACAGAAGACAGAAGACAGAAGACAGAAGACAGAAGACAGAAGACAGAAGACAGAAGACAGAAGACAGAAGACAGAAGACAGAAGACAGAAGACAGAAGACAGAAGACAGAAGACAGAAGACAGAAGACAGAAGACAGAAGACAGAAGACAGAAGACAGAAGACAGAAGACAGAAGACAGAAGACAGAAGACAGAAGACAGAAGACAGAAGACAGAAGACAGAAGACAGAAGACAGAAGACAGAAGACAGAAGACAGAAGACAGAAGACAGAAGACAGAAGACAGAAGACAGAAGACAGAAGACAGAAGACAGAAGACAGAAGACAGAAGACAGAAGACAGAAGACAGAAGACAGAAGACAGAAGACAGAAGACAGAAGACAGAAGACAGAAGACAGAAGACAGAAGACAGAAGACAGAAGACAGAAGACAGAAGACAGAAGACAGAAGACAGAAGACAGAAGACAGAAGACAGAAGACAGAAGACAGAAGACAGAAGACAGAAGACAGAAGACAGAAGACAGAAGACAGAAGACAGAAGACAGAAGACAGAAGACAGAAGACAGAAGACAGAAGACAGAAGACAGAAGACAGAAGACAGAAGACAGAAGACAGAAGACAGAAGACAGAAGACAGAAGACAGAAGACAGAAGACAGAAGACAGAAGACAGAAGACAGAAGACAGAAGACAGAAGACAGAAGACAGAAGACAGAAGACAGAAGACAGAAGACAGAAGACAGAAGACAGAAGACAGAAGACAGAAGACAGAAGACAGAAGACAGAAGACAGAAGACAGAAGACAGAAGACAGAAGACAGAAGACAGAAGACAGAAGACAGAAGACAGAAGACAGAAGACAGAAGACAGAAGACAGAAGACAGAAGACAGAAGACAGAAGACAGAAGACAGAAGACAGAAGACAGAAGACAGAAGACAGAAGACAGAAGACAGAAGACAGAAGACAGAAGACAGAAGACAGAAGACAGAAGACAGAAGACAGAAGACAGAAGACAGAAGACAGAAGACAGAAGACAGAAGACAGAAGACAGAAGACAGAAGACAGAAGACAGAAGACAGAAGACAGAAGACAGAAGACAGAAGACAGAAGACAGAAGACAGAAGACAGAAGACAGAAGACAGAAGACAGAAGACAGAAGACAGAAGACAGAAGACAGAAGACAGAAGACAGAAGACAGAAGACAGAAGACAGAAGACAGAAGACAGAAGACAGAAGACAGAAGACAGAAGACAGAAGACAGAAGACAGAAGACAGAAGACAGAAGACAGAAGACAGAAGACAGAAACAGAAGACAGAAGACAGAAGACAGAAGACAGAAGACAGAAGACAGAAGACAGAAGACAGAAGACAGAAGACAGAAGACAGAAGACAGAAGACAGAAGACAGAAGACAGAAGACAGAAGACAGAAGACAGAAGACAGAAGACAGAAGACAGAAGACAGAAGACAGAAGACAGAAGACAGAAGACAGAAGACAGAAGACAGAAGACAGAAGACAGAAGACAGAAGACAGAAGACAGAAGACAGAAGACAGAAGACAGAAGACAGAAGACAGAAGACAGAAGACAGAAGACAGAAGACAGAAGACAGAAGACAGAAGACAGAAGACAGAAGACAGAAGACAGAAGACAGAAGACAGAAGACAGAAGACAGAAGACAGAAGACAGAAGACAGAAGACAGAAGACAGAAGACAGAAGACAGAAGACAGAAGACAGAAGACAGAAGACAGAAGACAGAAGACAGAAGACAGAAGACAGAAGACAGAAGACAGAAGACAGAAGACAGAAGACAGAAGACAGAAGACAGAAGACAGAAGACAGAAGACAGAAGACAGAAGACAGAAGACAGAAGACAGAAGACAGAAGACAGAAGACAGAAGACAGAAGACAGAAGACAGAAGACAGAAGACAGAAGACAGAAGACAGAAGACAGAAGACAGAAGACAGAAGACAGAAGACAGAAGACAGAAGACAGAAGACAGAAGACAGAAGACAGAAGACAGAAGACAGAAGACAGAAGACAGAAGACAGAAGACAGAAGACAGAAGACAGAAGACAGAAGACAGAAGACAGAAGACAGAAGACAGAAGACAGAAGACAGAAGACAGAAGACAGAAGACAGAAGACAGAAGACAGAAGACAGAAGACAGAAGACAGAAGACAGAAGACAGAAGACAGAAGACAGAAGACAGAAGACAGAAGACAGAAGACAGAAGACAGAAGACAGAAGACAGAAGACAGAAGACAGAAGACAGAAGACAGAAGACAGAAGACAGAAGACAGAAGACAGAAGACAGAAGACAGAAGACAGAAGACAGAAGACAGAAGACAGAAGACAGAAGACAGAAGACAGAAGACAGAAGACAGAAGACAGAAGACAGAAGACAGAAGACAGAAGACAGAAGACAGAAGACAGAAGACAGAAGACAGAAGACAGAAGACAGAAGACAGAAGACAGAAGACAGAAGACAGAAGACAGAAGACAGAAGACAGAAGACAGAAGACAGAAGACAGAAGACAGAAGACAGAAGACAGAAGACAGAAGACAGAAGACAGAAGACAGAAGACAGAAGACAGAAGACAGAAGACAGAAGACAGAAGACAGAAGACAGAAGACAGAAGACAGAAGACAGAAGACAGAAGACAGAAGACAGAAGACAGAAGACAGAAGACAGAAGACAGAAGACAGAAGACAGAAGACAGAAGACAGAAGACAGAAGACAGAAGACAGAAGACAGAAGACAGAAGACAGAAGACAGAAGACAGAAGACAGAAGACAGAAGACAGAAGACAGAAGACAGAAGACAGAAGACAGAAGACAGAAGACAGAAGACAGAAGACAGAAGACAGAAGACAGAAGACAGAAGACAGAAGACAGAAGACAGAAGACAGAAGACAGAAGACAGAAGACAGAAGACAGAAGACAGAAGACAGAAGACAGAAGACAGAAGACAGAAGACAGAAGACAGAAGACAGAAGACAGAAGACAGAAGACAGAAGACAGAAGACAGAAGACAGAAGACAGAAGACAGAAGACAGAAGACAGAAGACAGAAGACAGAAGACAGAAGACAGAAGACAGAAGACAGAAGACAGAAGACAGAAGACAGAAGACAGAAGACAGAAGACAGAAGACAGAAGACAGAAGACAGAAGACAGAAGACAGAAGACAGAAGACAGAAGACAGAAGACAGAAGACAGAAGACAGAAGACAGAAGACAGAAGACAGAAGACAGAAGACAGAAGACAGAAGACAGAAGACAGAAGACAGAAGACAGAAGACAGAAGACAGAAGACAGAAGACAGAAGACAGAAGACAGAAGACAGAAGACAGAAGACAGAAGACAGAAGACAGAAGACAGAAGACAGAAGACAGAAGACAGAAGACAGAAGACAGAAGACAGAAGACAGAAGACAGAAGACAGAAGACAGAAGACAGAAGACAGAAGACAGAAGACAGAAGACAGAAGACAGAAGACAGAAGACAGAAGACAGAAGACAGAAGACAGAAGACAGAAGACAGAAGACAGAAGACAGAAGACAGAAGACAGAAGACAGAAGACAGAAGACAGAAGACAGAAGACAGAAGACAGAAGACAGAAGACAGAAGACAGAAGACAGAAGACAGAAGACAGAAGACAGAAGACAGAAGACAGAAGACAGAAGACAGAAGACAGAAGACAGAAGACAGAAGACAGAAGACAGAAGACAGAAGACAGAAGACAGAAGACAGAAGACAGAAGACAGAAGACAGAAGACAGAAGACAGAAGACAGAAGACAGAAGACAGAAGACAGAAGACAGAAGACAGAAGACAGAAGACAGAAGACAGAAGACAGAAGACAGAAGACAGAAGACAGAAGACAGAAGACAGAAGACAGAAGACAGAAGACAGAAGACAGAAGACAGAAGACAGAAGACAGAAGACAGAAGACAGAAGACAGAAGACAGAAGACAGAAGACAGAAGACAGAAGACAGAAGACAGAAGACAGAAGACAGAAGACAGAAGACAGAAGACAGAAGACAGAAGACAGAAGACAGAAGACAGAAGACAGAAGACAGAAGACAGAAGACAGAAGACAGAAGACAGAAGACAGAAGACAGAAGACAGAAGACAGAAGACAGAAGACAGAAGACAGAAGACAGAAGACAGAAGACAGAAGACAGAAGACAGAAGACAGAAGACAGAAGACAGAAGACAGAAGACAGAAGACAGAAGACAGAAGACAGAAGACAGAAGACAGAAGACAGAAGACAGAAGACAGAAGACAGAAGACAGAAGACAGAAGACAGAAGACAGAAGACAGAAGACAGAAGACAGAAGACAGAAGACAGAAGACAGAAGACAGAAGACAGAAGACAGAAGACAGAAGACAGAAGACAGAAGACAGAAGACAGAAGACAGAAGACAGAAGACAGAAGACAGAAGACAGAAGACAGAAGACAGAAGACAGAAGACAGAAGACAGAAGACAGAAGACAGAAGACAGAAGACAGAAGACAGAAGACAGAAGACAGAAGACAGAAGACAGAAGACAGAAGACAGAAGACAGAAGACAGAAGACAGAAGACAGAAGACAGAAGACAGAAGACAGAAGACAGAAGACAGAAGACAGAAGACAGAAGACAGAAGACAGAAGACAGAAGACAGAAGACAGAAGACAGAAGACAGAAGACAGAAGACAGAAGACAGAAGACAGAAGACAGAAGACAGAAGACAGAAGACAGAAGACAGAAGACAGAAGACAGAAGACAGAAGACAGAAGACAGAAGACAGAAGACAGAAGACAGAAGACAGAAGACAGAAGACAGAAGACAGAAGACAGAAGACAGAAGACAGAAGACAGAAGACAGAAGACAGAAGACAGAAGACAGAAGACAGAAGACAGAAGACAGAAGACAGAAGACAGAAGACAGAAGACAGAAGACAGAAGACAGAAGACAGAAGACAGAAGACAGAAGACAGAAGACAGAAGACAGAAGACAGAAGACAGAAGACAGAAGACAGAAGACAGAAGACAGAAGACAGAAGACAGAAGACAGAAGACAGAAGACAGAAGACAGAAGACAGAAGACAGAAGACAGAAGACAGAAGACAGAAGACAGAAGACAGAAGACAGAAGACAGAAGACAGAAGACAGAAGACAGAAGACAGAAGACAGAAGACAGAAGACAGAAGACAGAAGACAGAAGACAGAAGACAGAAGACAGAAGACAGAAGACAGAAGACAGAAGACAGAAGACAGAAGACAGAAGACAGAAGACAGAAGACAGAAGACAGAAGACAGAAGACAGAAGACAGAAGACAGAAGACAGAAGACAGAAGACAGAAGACAGAAGACAGAAGACAGAAGACAGAAGACAGAAGACAGAAGACAGAAGACAGAAGACAGAAGACAGAAGACAGAAGACAGAAGACAGAAGACAGAAGACAGAAGACAGAAGACAGAAGACAGAAGACAGAAGACAGAAGACAGAAGACAGAAGACAGAAGACAGAAGACAGAAGACAGAAGACAGAAGACAGAAGACAGAAGACAGAAGACAGAAGACAGAAGACAGAAGACAGAAGACAGAAGACAGAAGACAGAAGACAGAAGACAGAAGACAGAAGACAGAAGACAGAAGACAGAAGACAGAAGACAGAAGACAGAAGACAGAAGACAGAAGACAGAAGACAGAAGACAGAAGACAGAAGACAGAAGACAGAAGACAGAAGACAGAAGACAGAAGACAGAAGACAGAAGACAGAAGACAGAAGACAGAAGACAGAAGACAGAAGACAGAAGACAGAAGACAGAAGACAGAAGACAGAAGACAGAAGACAGAAGACAGAAGACAGAAGACAGAAGACAGAAGACAGAAGACAGAAGACAGAAGACAGAAGACAGAAGACAGAAGACAGAAGACAGAAGACAGAAGACAGAAGACAGAAGACAGAAGACAGAAGACAGAAGACAGAAGACAGAAGACAGAAGACAGAAGACAGAAGACAGAAGACAGAAGACAGAAGACAGAAGACAGAAGACAGAAGACAGAAGACAGAAGACAGAAGACAGAAGACAGAAGACAGAAGACAGAAGACAGAAGACAGAAGACAGAAGACAGAAGACAGAAGACAGAAGACAGAAGACAGAAGACAGAAGACAGAAGACAGAAGACAGAAGACAGAAGACAGAAGACAGAAGACAGAAGACAGAAGACAGAAGACAGAAGACAGAAGACAGAAGACAGAAGACAGAAGACAGAAGACAGAAGACAGAAGACAGAAGACAGAAGACAGAAGACAGAAGACAGAAGACAGAAGACAGAAGACAGAAGACAGAAGACAGAAGACAGAAGACAGAAGACAGAAGACAGAAGACAGAAGACAGAAGACAGAAGACAGAAGACAGAAGACAGAAGACAGAAGACAGAAGACAGAAGACAGAAGACAGAAGACAGAAGACAGAAGACAGAAGACAGAAGACAGAAGACAGAAGACAGAAGACAGAAGACAGAAGACAGAAGACAGAAGACAGAAGACAGAAGACAGAAGACAGAAGACAGAAGACAGAAGACAGAAGACAGAAGACAGAAGACAGAAGACAGAAGACAGAAGACAGAAGACAGAAGACAGAAGACAGAAGACAGAAGACAGAAGACAGAAGACAGAAGACAGAAGACAGAAGACAGAAGACAGAAGACAGAAGACAGAAGACAGAAGACAGAAGACAGAAGACAGAAGACAGAAGACAGAAGACAGAAGACAGAAGACAGAAGACAGAAGACAGAAGACAGAAGACAGAAGACAGAAGACAGAAGACAGAAGACAGAAGACAGAAGACAGAAGACAGAAGACAGAAGACAGAAGACAGAAGACAGAAGACAGAAGACAGAAGACAGAAGACAGAAGACAGAAGACAGAAGACAGAAGACAGAAGACAGAAGACAGAAGACAGAAGACAGAAGACAGAAGACAGAAGACAGAAGACAGAAGACAGAAGACAGAAGACAGAAGACAGAAGACAGAAGACAGAAGACAGAAGACAGAAGACAGAAGACAGAAGACAGAAGACAGAAGACAGAAGACAGAAGACAGAAGACAGAAGACAGAAGACAGAAGACAGAAGACAGAAGACAGAAGACAGAAGACAGAAGACAGAAGACAGAAGACAGAAGACAGAAGACAGAAGACAGAAGACAGAAGACAGAAGACAGAAGACAGAAGACAGAAGACAGAAGACAGAAGACAGAAGACAGAAGACAGAAGACAGAAGACAGAAGACAGAAGACAGAAGACAGAAGACAGAAGACAGAAGACAGAAGACAGAAGACAGAAGACAGAAGACAGAAGACAGAAGACAGAAGACAGAAGACAGAAGACAGAAGACAGAAGACAGAAGACAGAAGACAGAAGACAGAAGACAGAAGACAGAAGACAGAAGACAGAAGACAGAAGACAGAAGACAGAAGACAGAAGACAGAAGACAGAAGACAGAAGACAGAAGACAGAAGACAGAAGACAGAAGACAGAAGACAGAAGACAGAAGACAGAAGACAGAAGACAGAAGACAGAAGACAGAAGACAGAAGACAGAAGACAGAAGACAGAAGACAGAAGACAGAAGACAGAAGACAGAAGACAGAAGACAGAAGACAGAAGACAGAAGACAGAAGACAGAAGACAGAAGACAGAAGACAGAAGACAGAAGACAGAAGACAGAAGACAGAAGACAGAAGACAGAAGACAGAAGACAGAAGACAGAAGACAGAAGACAGAAGACAGAAGACAGAAGACAGAAGACAGAAGACAGAAGACAGAAGACAGAAGACAGAAGACAGAAGACAGAAGACAGAAGACAGAAGACAGAAGACAGAAGACAGAAGACAGAAGACAGAAGACAGAAGACAGAAGACAGAAGACAGAAGACAGAAGACAGAAGACAGAAGACAGAAGACAGAAGACAGAAGACAGAAGACAGAAGACAGAAGACAGAAGACAGAAGACAGAAGACAGAAGACAGAAGACAGAAGACAGAAGACAGAAGACAGAAGACAGAAGACAGAAGACAGAAGACAGAAGACAGAAGACAGAAGACAGAAGACAGAAGACAGAAGACAGAAGACAGAAGACAGAAGACAGAAGACAGAAGACAGAAGACAGAAGACAGAAGACAGAAGACAGAAGACAGAAGACAGAAGACAGAAGACAGAAGACAGAAGACAGAAGACAGAAGACAGAAGACAGAAGACAGAAGACAGAAGACAGAAGACAGAAGACAGAAGACAGAAGACAGAAGACAGAAGACAGAAGACAGAAGACAGAAGACAGAAGACAGAAGACAGAAGACAGAAGACAGAAGACAGAAGACAGAAGACAGAAGACAGAAGACAGAAGACAGAAGACAGAAGACAGAAGACAGAAGACAGAAGACAGAAGACAGAAGACAGAAGACAGAAGACAGAAGACAGAAGACAGAAGACAGAAGACAGAAGACAGAAGACAGAAGACAGAAGACAGAAGACAGAAGACAGAAGACAGAAGACAGAAGACAGAAGACAGAAGACAGAAGACAGAAGACAGAAGACAGAAGACAGAAGACAGAAGACAGAAGACAGAAGACAGAAGACAGAAGACAGAAGACAGAAGACAGAAGACAGAAGACAGAAGACAGAAGACAGAAGACAGAAGACAGAAGACAGAAGACAGAAGACAGAAGACAGAAGACAGAAGACAGAAGACAGAAGACAGAAGACAGAAGACAGAAGACAGAAGACAGAAGACAGAAGACAGAAGACAGAAGACAGAAGACAGAAGACAGAAGACAGAAGACAGAAGACAGAAGACAGAAGACAGAAGACAGAAGACAGAAGACAGAAGACAGAAGACAGAAGACAGAAGACAGAAGACAGAAGACAGAAGACAGAAGACAGAAGACAGAAGACAGAAGACAGAAGACAGAAGACAGAAGACAGAAGACAGAAGACAGAAGACAGAAGACAGAAGACAGAAGACAGAAGACAGAAGACAGAAGACAGAAGACAGAAGACAGAAGACAGAAGACAGAAGACAGAAGACAGAAGACAGAAGACAGAAGACAGAAGACAGAAGACAGAAGACAGAAGACAGAAGACAGAAGACAGAAGACAGAAGACAGAAGACAGAAGACAGAAGACAGAAGACAGAAGACAGAAGACAGAAGACAGAAGACAGAAGACAGAAGACAGAAGACAGAAGACAGAAGACAGAAGACAGAAGACAGAAGACAGAAGACAGAAGACAGAAGACAGAAGACAGAAGACAGAAGACAGAAGACAGAAGACAGAAGACAGAAGACAGAAGACAGAAGACAGAAGACAGAAGACAGAAGACAGAAGACAGAAGACAGAAGACAGAAGACAGAAGACAGAAGACAGAAGACAGAAGACAGAAGACAGAAGACAGAAGACAGAAGACAGAAGACAGAAGACAGAAGACAGAAGACAGAAGACAGAAGACAGAAGACAGAAGACAGAAGACAGAAGACAGAAGACAGAAGACAGAAGACAGAAGACAGAAGACAGAAGACAGAAGACAGAAGACAGAAGACAGAAGACAGAAGACAGAAGACAGAAGACAGAAGACAGAAGACAGAAGACAGAAGACAGAAGACAGAAGACAGAAGACAGAAGACAGAAGACAGAAGACAGAAGACAGAAGACAGAAGACAGAAGACAGAAGACAGAAGACAGAAGACAGAAGACAGAAGACAGAAGACAGAAGACAGAAGACAGAAGACAGAAGACAGAAGACAGAAGACAGAAGACAGAAGACAGAAGACAGAAGACAGAAGACAGAAGACAGAAGACAGAAGACAGAAGACAGAAGACAGAAGACAGAAGACAGAAGACAGAAGACAGAAGACAGAAGACAGAAGACAGAAGACAGAAGACAGAAGACAGAAGACAGAAGACAGAAGACAGAAGACAGAAGACAGAAGACAGAAGACAGAAGACAGAAGACAGAAGACAGAAGACAGAAGACAGAAGACAGAAGACAGAAGACAGAAGACAGAAGACAGAAGACAGAAGACAGAAGACAGAAGACAGAAGACAGAAGACAGAAGACAGAAGACAGAAGACAGAAGACAGAAGACAGAAGACAGAAGACAGAAGACAGAAGACAGAAGACAGAAGACAGAAGACAGAAGACAGAAGACAGAAGACAGAAGACAGAAGACAGAAGACAGAAGACAGAAGACAGAAGACAGAAGACAGAAGACAGAAGACAGAAGACAGAAGACAGAAGACAGAAGACAGAAGACAGAAGACAGAAGACAGAAGACAGAAGACAGAAGACAGAAGACAGAAGACAGAAGACAGAAGACAGAAGACAGAAGACAGAAGACAGAAGACAGAAGACAGAAGACAGAAGACAGAAGACAGAAGACAGAAGACAGAAGACAGAAGACAGAAGACAGAAGACAGAAGACAGAAGACAGAAGACAGAAGACAGAAGACAGAAGACAGAAGACAGAAGACAGAAGACAGAAGACAGAAGACAGAAGACAGAAGACAGAAGACAGAAGACAGAAGACAGAAGACAGAAGACAGAAGACAGAAGACAGAAGACAGAAGACAGAAGACAGAAGACAGAAGACAGAAGACAGAAGACAGAAGACAGAAGACAGAAGACAGAAGACAGAAGACAGAAGACAGAAGACAGAAGACAGAAGACAGAAGACAGAAGACAGAAGACAGAAGACAGAAGACAGAAGACAGAAGACAGAAGACAGAAGACAGAAGACAGAAGACAGAAGACAGAAGACAGAAGACAGAAGACAGAAGACAGAAGACAGAAGACAGAAGACAGAAGACAGAAGACAGAAGACAGAAGACAGAAGACAGAAGACAGAAGACAGAAGACAGAAGACAGAAGACAGAAGACAGAAGACAGAAGACAGAAGACAGAAGACAGAAGACAGAAGACAGAAGACAGAAGACAGAAGACAGAAGACAGAAGACAGAAGACAGAAGACAGAAGACAGAAGACAGAAGACAGAAGACAGAAGACAGAAGACAGAAGACAGAAGACAGAAGACAGAAGACAGAAGACAGAAGACAGAAGACAGAAGACAGAAGACAGAAGACAGAAGACAGAAGACAGAAGACAGAAGACAGAAGACAGAAGACAGAAGACAGAAGACAGAAGACAGAAGACAGAAGACAGAAGACAGAAGACAGAAGACAGAAGACAGAAGACAGAAGACAGAAGACAGAAGACAGAAGACAGAAGACAGAAGACAGAAGACAGAAGACAGAAGACAGAAGACAGAAGACAGAAGACAGAAGACAGAAGACAGAAGACAGAAGACAGAAGACAGAAGACAGAAGACAGAAGACAGAAGACAGAAGACAGAAGACAGAAGACAGAAGACAGAAGACAGAAGACAGAAGACAGAAGACAGAAGACAGAAGACAGAAGACAGAAGACAGAAGACAGAAGACAGAAGACAGAAGACAGAAGACAGAAGACAGAAGACAGAAGACAGAAGACAGAAGACAGAAGACAGAAGACAGAAGACAGAAGACAGAAGACAGAAGACAGAAGACAGAAGACAGAAGACAGAAGACAGAAGACAGAAGACAGAAGACAGAAGACAGAAGACAGAAGACAGAAGACAGAAGACAGAAGACAGAAGACAGAAGACAGAAGACAGAAGACAGAAGACAGAAGACAGAAGACAGAAGACAGAAGACAGAAGACAGAAGACAGAAGACAGAAGACAGAAGACAGAAGACAGAAGACAGAAGACAGAAGACAGAAGACAGAAGACAGAAGACAGAAGACAGAAGACAGAAGACAGAAGACAGAAGACAGAAGACAGAAGACAGAAGACAGAAGACAGAAGACAGAAGACAGAAGACAGAAGACAGAAGACAGAAGACAGAAGACAGAAGACAGAAGACAGAAGACAGAAGACAGAAGACAGAAGACAGAAGACAGAAGACAGAAGACAGAAGACAGAAGACAGAAGACAGAAGACAGAAGACAGAAGACAGAAGACAGAAGACAGAAGACAGAAGACAGAAGACAGAAGACAGAAGACAGAAGACAGAAGACAGAAGACAGAAGACAGAAGACAGAAGACAGAAGACAGAAGACAGAAGACAGAAGACAGAAGACAGAAGACAGAAGACAGAAGACAGAAGACAGAAGACAGAAGACAGAAGACAGAAGACAGAAGACAGAAGACAGAAGACAGAAGACAGAAGACAGAAGACAGAAGACAGAAGACAGAAGACAGAAGACAGAAGACAGAAGACAGAAGACAGAAGACAGAAGACAGAAGACAGAAGACAGAAGACAGAAGACAGAAGACAGAAGACAGAAGACAGAAGACAGAAGACAGAAGACAGAAGACAGAAGACAGAAGACAGAAGACAGAAGACAGAAGACAGAAGACAGAAGACAGAAGACAGAAGACAGAAGACAGAAGACAGAAGACAGAAGACAGAAGACAGAAGACAGAAGACAGAAGACAGAAGACAGAAGACAGAAGACAGAAGACAGAAGACAGAAGACAGAAGACAGAAGACAGAAGACAGAAGACAGAAGACAGAAGACAGAAGACAGAAGACAGAAGACAGAAGACAGAAGACAGAAGACAGAAGACAGAAGACAGAAGACAGAAGACAGAAGACAGAAGACAGAAGACAGAAGACAGAAGACAGAAGACAGAAGACAGAAGACAGAAGACAGAAGACAGAAGACAGAAGACAGAAGACAGAAGACAGAAGACAGAAGACAGAAGACAGAAGACAGAAGACAGAAGACAGAAGACAGAAGACAGAAGACAGAAGACAGAAGACAGAAGACAGAAGACAGAAGACAGAAGACAGAAGACAGAAGACAGAAGACAGAAGACAGAAGACAGAAGACAGAAGACAGAAGACAGAAGACAGAAGACAGAAGACAGAAGACAGAAGACAGAAGACAGAAGACAGAAGACAGAAGACAGAAGACAGAAGACAGAAGACAGAAGACAGAAGACAGAAGACAGAAGACAGAAGACAGAAGACAGAAGACAGAAGACAGAAGACAGAAGACAGAAGACAGAAGACAGAAGACAGAAGACAGAAGACAGAAGACAGAAGACAGAAGACAGAAGACAGAAGACAGAAGACAGAAGACAGAAGACAGAAGACAGAAGACAGAAGACAGAAGACAGAAGACAGAAGACAGAAGACAGAAGACAGAAGACAGAAGACAGAAGACAGAAGACAGAAGACAGAAGACAGAAGACAGAAGACAGAAGACAGAAGACAGAAGACAGAAGACAGAAGACAGAAGACAGAAGACAGAAGACAGAAGACAGAAGACAGAAGACAGAAGACAGAAGACAGAAGACAGAAGACAGAAGACAGAAGACAGAAGACAGAAGACAGAAGACAGAAGACAGAAGACAGAAGACAGAAGACAGAAGACAGAAGACAGAAGACAGAAGACAGAAGACAGAAGACAGAAGACAGAAGACAGAAGACAGAAGACAGAAGACAGAAGACAGAAGACAGAAGACAGAAGACAGAAGACAGAAGACAGAAGACAGAAGACAGAAGACAGAAGACAGAAGACAGAAGACAGAAGACAGAAGACAGAAGACAGAAGACAGAAGACAGAAGACAGAAGACAGAAGACAGAAGACAGAAGACAGAAGACAGAAGACAGAAGACAGAAGACAGAAGACAGAAGACAGAAGACAGAAGACAGAAGACAGAAGACAGAAGACAGAAGACAGAAGACAGAAGACAGAAGACAGAAGACAGAAGACAGAAGACAGAAGACAGAAGACAGAAGACAGAAGACAGAAGACAGAAGACAGAAGACAGAAGACAGAAGACAGAAGACAGAAGACAGAAGACAGAAGACAGAAGACAGAAGACAGAAGACAGAAGACAGAAGACAGAAGACAGAAGACAGAAGACAGAAGACAGAAGACAGAAGACAGAAGACAGAAGACAGAAGACAGAAGACAGAAGACAGAAGACAGAAGACAGAAGACAGAAGACAGAAGACAGAAGACAGAAGACAGAAGACAGAAGACAGAAGACAGAAGACAGAAGACAGAAGACAGAAGACAGGAAACTGTTTTCTTTTAACATTATCATTATTCCAGCAATATGCTTAAGCTCACTTTATTACACAGCAAAACACGTTTAATGCTAGTCCATCGATGCAGAAAAAATGCTACAACTTTGCTGACATGAACGAAACAATTTTATTCTTTCCTATAATATTCATAACTAACTAAACATGCTAATGCAGTGGATAATCTTGCACACTCTTCTCCCGTCCCGATGGTCAAGCGCGTCCCATCGAATAAATTACACATTTCGATAATAATAATAATTCCATCGCGGCATAGCTCCGGACAGCAAGTCCCTCTCAAACTGAAGTTCGGTCAGCAACAATCGGCCCCCTAAAAGTGTCTGCATATCGTAGGTATATGGCGACCATCCACTTTACCCTGCAACACATTATTCGCGATATGGAACGCACAAAAATATCGCGCGAGGTTCGCACAAGTCCCGAAGCGATGAAAAAATGAATATTATATCGTTAAGCCCCATGTGTCTTATCCTGGCTGGATCTCGCGCGGTTAGGCCTTCCGTCCCCGGCTTGCAATAACCGAAGATGATGCGCGCCTGAACTCGAGACTCTTTCTTTCTCCCTTGAGCCGGCTGATGAAGGCGGAGGCATGCTCATTGTTTTGATAGATAATCGCACATTTAATATATGCGCGAGGGACGACCGATGTTGCGTTCCAACGCGGGTCCAGCCTATGTTGCTGGGTTGCGATGTGGAATGGGCAAAAAATCGCAGAATGGAAATCAAGGTGCATAATATTATCAAAAAGAGGGTAACATGTTTTTCTTCTGTTTTGTCCTTTTATTTTGCTTTTGAAGTTTTTCAAGCAGCTTATCGACGAAGCTGGCT